>NC_084625.1:3124495-3196995 GCF_033978795.1 Nerophis ophidion
TAATCAGTACCCAAAAATAGTTCTTGCTTTCAAAAAGGTTGCTGACCGCCGCTTTAAATAAACATTTACAAAATATTTCCATACATCTGCAGATTATAGTCGAAATATTAATTTGAGACTTAAATACAGGTGTGCTCTGTCTTTCGGACTATCAGTCCATTCCAGACCAAGGTTGGGTCTGGATCATGTCAGTAGATCGGACCACCATCCCCCTCCCCCCCGCGTCTTCCAGAAACTTTGTTTACCTAAACCCTTTCGGCATATTTCTCTGCCCCAGGAGGCGGTTATGACAAATTAGAAGTCTCCCAAGGTTCTGACGGTGCCCGGGCTCCAGCTGTCACCGGGGAGACGCTGATCGGGTTTCCGAGCCGCGTGGTCTCTTGGCGCCACAAAGACTTCCATATGGTCGTCCAAATGCTGCGCCCAGATCTGCTCCCAATCTCCACCCCGGAGCTCAGCCCTCCCGGCGAATTAGTCACGAGGCTTCTGGAGCATGTGAAGGACGAGGCAGGGATGCATCACTCATCTGTAATATCCTACAATATTTCAAGATTTTTTTTTTTTCAAATCGCTGCCGCAACTCCACAATCACAAAAAAAAAGTATTGTTTTTAATTTAAAAAAATATTTGCAAGTAAAAAAACAATGTGCACGTTTAAAAACAGGTTTACTTACAGGTTGAGCTTGTTTCCTTTCTCTTCCGTCCGCCATTTTACTTCCCAACTTGCTTCATATTCTTGTATATTTTTCTGCGGACGGCACCATGCGCAAATAACAGTAGTTGTGACGGCCTTAAATAAAAATTATATGGGGGTAAAAAAATAAATATATATTTTCTTTTTAAATGAAAAAAATGAGAAAAAGCTGACATTTTCTACTATTTTCAACATTTAAACTCACAACCAACAATTTAAAAGTCATTTATTTAATACACATTTTTACATGCAAGTAAAAAAAACAATTTGCAGGTTTAAAAACAGGCTTACTTACAGGTTGAGCTTGTTTCCTCACTTCCATCCGCCATTTTACTTCCCAACTTGCTTCTATTCTTGTATATTTTTCTGCGGACGGCACCATGCGCAAATAACAGTAGTTGTGACGGCCTTAAATAAAAATTACATGGGGGTAAAAAAATAAATATATATTTTTTTTAAATGGAAAAAATGAGAAAAAGCTGACGTTTTCTACTATTTTCAATGTTTCCACTCACAACCAACAATTTAAAAGTCATTTATTTAATACACATTTATATCTGCAAGTAAAAAAACGATTTGCATGTTTAAAAATAGGTTTACTTACAGGTTGAGCTTGTTTCCTCTCTCTTCCGTCCGCCATTTTACTTCCCAACTTGCTTCATATTCTTGTATATTTTTCTGCGGACGGCACCATGCGCAAATGACAGTAGTTGTGACAGCCTTAGAAAAATAATTATCCTATTCTTCAAAAAAAAAAAAAAACAGCCAAAAATTTGAAAAGCTGACATTTTATATATTTTCAAAAATATTTTCAACGTTTCCACTCTCAACCAACAATTTAAAAGTCATTTCTTTAATATAAATTGTTATATGTAAGTAAAAAAACAATTTGCATGTTTAAAAACAGGTTTACTTACAGGTTGAGCTTGTTTCCTCTCTCTTCCATCCACCATTTTACTTCGCAACTTGCTTCATCTTCTTGTAGATTTTTTTGCGGACGGCACCATGCGCAGATGACAGTAGTTGTGACGGCCTTAAATAAATAATTATATGGGGGAAAGAAAATATATAGATATATATTTTTTTTTTAATGGTAAAAATGAGAAAAAGCTGACATTTTCTACTATTTTCAATGTTTCAACTCACAACCAACAATTTAAAGTAATTTCTTTAATATGAATTGTTATATGCAAGTATAAAAACGATTTGCATGTTTAAAAACAGGCTCACTTACAGGTTGAGCTTGTTTCCTCTCTCTTCCGTCCACCATTTTACTTCCCAACTTGCTTCATATTCTTGTATATTTTCCTGCGGACGGCACCATGCGCAAATAACAGTAGTTGTGACAGCCTTAGAAAAAGAATTATCCTATTCTTCAAAAAAAAAAAAAAGCTAAAAATGTTCTATATTTAAAAAAATATTTTCAACGTTTCCACTCACAACCAACAATTTAAAAGTAATTTCTTTAATACAAATTGTTATATGCAAGTAAAAAAAATGATTTGCATGTTTAAAAACAGGCTTACTTACAGGTTGAGCTTGTTTCCTCTCTCTTCCGTCCGCCATTTTACTTCCCAACTTGCTTCATCTTCTTGTATAATTTTTTGCGGACGGCACCATGCGCAAATAACAGCAGTTGTGACAGCCTTAAATAAAGAGTTATCCTATTCTTTAAAAGAAACAGCAAACAATTGGAAACAAATTACAAAAATCTGACTTTTTTATATTTTTAAAATATTTTCAACGTTTCAACTCACAACCAAAGATTTAAAAGTAATTTCTGTTATATACATTTTTATATGCAGTTAAAAAAAAAACGATTCGCACGTTTAAAAACAGGCTTACTTACAGGTTGAGCTTGTTTCCTCACTTCCGTCCGCCATTTTACTTCCCAACTTGCTTCCATTCTTGTATATTTTTCCGCGGATGGCACCATGCGCAAATAACAGTAGTTGTGACGGCCTTAAATAAAAATTATATGGAGGTAAAGAAATAAATATATATATTTTTTTAAATGGAAAAAATTAGAAAAAGCTGACATTTTGTACGATTTTCAACGTTTCCACTCACAACCAACAATTTAAAGTCATTTCTTTAATATGTATTGTTATATGCAAGTATAAAAACAATTTGCATGTTTAAAAACAGGCTCACTTACAGGTTGAGCTTGTTTCCTCTCTCTTCCGTCCGCCATTTTACTTCCCAACTTGCTTCATCTTTTTGTATATTTTTTTGCGGATGGCACCATGCGCAAATAACAGTTGTTGTGAGGGCCTTAAAAAAAGAATTATCCTATTCTTACGGGGCTGGGCAAAAAAAAATCAAACATTTGAACAATTGGAAAAAAAATTGAAAAATTTTACATTTTCAACTATTTTCAAAGTTTCAACTCACAACTAACAACTTAAAAGTAATTTCTTTAATACATATGTTTACATGCAAGTAAACCATTTGCACGTTTCATAACACGCTTACTTACAGGTTGAGCTTGTTTCCTCTCTAGGCCCCCTAGGAAAAAACACAGACAAAACTGCTTGTAACTTCCGTTAGAAATGTTGTAGAGACATAAAACAAGAATATCTATGTAGGTCTGACTCAGACCTAAATTTCATACATTGACATCCTTCAGCAAAAATCAACAGGAAGTTGGAAAAAAAACAACCTTCAAAATAGAAGTTTTCTAAAAAAAATGTAATTTTTGCCTCTTTGAGCTGTAATTTGACCCCCTTACAGTGCTTCAAAACTCACCAAACTGGACACACACACCAGGACTGGCGGAAATTGCGATCTAATAAAAAACCAAACCCCAAAACTCAAAATTGCGCTCTAACGCCCCCTAGGAATAAAACACTTACAAAACTGCTCCTAGGAAGAAAACACAGACAAAACTGCTTGTAACTTCCGGTAGGAATGTTGTAGAGACATGAAACAAAAACTTCTATGTAGGTCTGACTCAGACCTAGATTTCATACATTGACATCCTTCAGCAAAAATCAACAGGAAGTTGAAAAAAAAACCTTCAAAACAAAAGTTTTCTAAAAAAAAAGGTCATTTTTGCCTCTTTGAGCTGTAATTTGACCCCCTTAACATGCTTCAAAACTCACCGAACTGGACACAAACATCAGGACTGGTGGAAATTGCAATCTAATAAAAAAACAAACCCCAAAACTCAAAAGTGTGCTCTAACGCCCCCTAGGAATAAAACACTTACAAAACTGCTCCTAGGAAGAAAACACAAACAAAACTGCTTGTAACTTCCGGTAGGAATGTTGTAGAGACATGAAACAAAAACTTCTATGTCTGTCTGACTCAGACCTAGATTTCAATCATTGACATCCTTCAGCAAAAATCAACAGGAAATTGGGAAAAAAAACCTTCAAAACCAAAGTTTTCTAAAAAAAATTAATTTTTGCCTCTTTGAGCTGTAATTTGACCCCCTTACAGTGCTTCAAAACCCACCAAACTGGACACACACACCAGGACTGGCGGAAATTGCGATCTAATAAAAAAACAAACCCCAAAACTCAAAATTGTGCTCTAACGCCCCCTAGGAATAAAACACTTACAAAACTGCTCCTAGGAAGAAAACACAGACAACTGCTTGTAACGTCCGGTAGGAATGTTGTAGAGACATGAAACAAAAATCTCTATGTTGGTCTCACTTAGACCTACATTTCATTCATTGACATTCATCAGCAAAAATCAACAGGAAGTTGGCAATTACCCCTTCAAAACAAACGTTTTGTAAAAACCTGTCACCTTTTTTCAAACATTATCTCCTCTGTGTGCGTTTGTTGTGTCGGATTCAAACTCGCACAGGAGAGAGATTAAACCTTTTTGATTAAAAGTTGAGAAAAGAGTTTTGATAACTGCTCCGGTTTTGATTTTACGAGCCTCCAAAGAACAGGTAAAGATATGTTGAATGGGTAAAGGCAGGAAACACCAGCAAAAGTCGGTCCCGTCCATCGCTGCTTGCACCTTTTTTAATTTCAACTTGTTTTTCCGCCGTGGAGAGAAGCGCTTTGGCTCGTGTTTTCCTCTGCGGGTCGAGCGGCGAAGAGAAAAGGACGGAGGAGCTATATTTAACCGGCAGATCGGCGCTGATGTCATTGACGCCGCCGGGAGGTAGAAGGTGGCGCTGCCAGGGCACCTGTTGTTGTGTAGTGTGGCATCTGACATCATTACCTACCCAGCCGGAGCGCCAACCTCCCTGCTGGGTCACGGACTGTCCGAGCGAGCACACACACACACACACACACACACACACACACACACACACACACACACACACACGTTCTTGTGTATGCTACCTCTTTAGGACCAGCCTTTCTAGATATATGCAATATGTGTATTTACAACATTAATAATATATACAAAAATGATGTGAAAAATGAGTTGGAATTTTCACAAGAAAAACTCAAAATTTGGCAGTTTTATAATAAAAGTCCTCATTTTATTCAACGCTAGTCACATTTTTACGAGAAAAACTGAACACGTGTGCAATATTAATGATAAAAGTTGGAATTTTACTCAATAACAGTCACAGTTTTGCAAGAAAAGCTTAACATTTTGGCAACTTTGTCGAAAAAGTCACAATTTTATGAGAAAACTTAAGAAAATTGCAATATTATAATAATAATCCGAATTTTACTCGGAAAAATTGTGACAAAAGTCAAAATTTTTACTCAAAAAAAGGACACTATTTTACAAACAAATTGTCAATATTGTGATAAAGGTCAGAATTGTGTATGCATTAAAAAGTACTAGTTTGACATTAAAAAAGTAACAATTTTATGAGAAAATATTGCAATATTACAGAAACAGAATAAGAGAAATTGTTCCCAATTTTATAAGAAAAAAAGTCAACATACTGTGATAATGTGTAAAATTATTATTTATTTTTTGTAAATGTTTTTTAATCTCCATTATTTACTACAAGTTATTACAATATGTCTCCATATAAAAACAATTTTTAATTAATTTTGGCCAAAAGGGGGCGCATTTCAATTTCTTACACACACTTGTTATTTCATATGTTGACCAGAGAGGGAGCACTTTTAAAAGTGACACAGAGTGTCGCGTTCAATAACAGTCACAGTTTTACAAGAAAAGCTTAACATTTTGGCAATTTTGTCGAAAAAGTCACAATTTTATGAGAAAACCTAAGAATAATGGCAATATTATAATAATAATCAGAATTTTACTTGGAAAAATTGTGACAAAAGTCAAAATTTTTACTCCAAAAAAAGACACTATTTTACAAACAAATTGTCAATATTGTGATATAAGTCAGAATTGTGTATGCATTAAAAAGTACTAGTTTGACATTAAAAAAGTAACAATTTTATGAGAAAATATTGCAATGTTACAGAAACAGAATAAGAGAAATTGTTCCCAATTTTATAAGAAAAAAAGTCGACATATTTTGATGATGTGTAATATTATTTATTTTTTGTAATTGTTTTTTAATCTTCATTATTTACTACAAGTTATTACAATTCGTCTCCATATAAAAACAATTTGTAATTAATTTTGGCCAAAAGGGGGCGCATTTCAATTTCTTACACACACTTGTTATTTCATATGTTGACCAGAGAGGGAGCACTTTTAAAAGCGACACACAGTCAATTTGAGAAATCCCACCTTTTCGGGACCACCCTCATTTTGATAGTCACCAGCAGGGGGTGCAAATGAGACATTCTCTATTAGATGCGATGTTATTGGGACAATGATATCGCTCCTCATTTTTACGCTACTTTTCCTTGATGTCTCAAGGATGGTAGAAATACAAGAACACACACACACACACACACATATATACACACACACACACACACACACAGCGTCCTTTGCGTAAGTGATGGTGACAGTTCCTCACACCTAGAGGGCAGCCAGATACGGAGTTGCAATTACCGCTAATGATATTTTGATGGCCTCTGCTTAACTTATGCTGCTGTCAGAGTGCAGCTGCACAAATATTCAACGCGGCACGAAAGACGTCAAAGCACACAAAGATCGGCGGCTGCAAGGAACCGCCGGTCCACTTTCACCCAGAGGGGCCACAAACTGACACATCAGAGCAGGCGGGGGCCCGTTTTTTGATATTTTGCATTTTCAAAAACAATACAATATTTCGATTTTTTTTTTTTTTTTTTTTTTCAACGTAAAGGGCTTCCTTTAAGGTCACAGTCAAAATAATTAAAAAATAAAGTAAAATAATATTATTATTTTTTTAATTCAGTG
The DNA here is from genome assembly GCF_033978795.1 of Nerophis ophidion. NCBI lineage: Eukaryota > Metazoa > Chordata > Actinopteri > Syngnathiformes > Syngnathidae > Nerophis > Nerophis ophidion. The sequence continues at coordinate 3,131,433 of NC_084625.1, forward strand.
TATAAATCGTTACACACAAAAAATGGTGGGTTAAAATTTTAACCCAACTGCTAGCTCGGAAAAGTGGCAACCCCTTATTTGGGTTATTTTAACTCAACATTTTGGGTTTATTTATTTTTTTTTACCCAACTTTTGCGTTGAATTATATAAGCAAAAAGTGAGTTATTATAACTTAATGTTGGGTAATTCCCACCAAACAATTGGGTTAAATTATTCAACCAAAAAGTTGAGTTATGCTAACTAAAATTTGGGGTTATTCCCTACCCAACTATTGGGTTGAATTATTTAATCCAAAAGTTGAGTTGTGCTTACTTAATGTTGGTTGATTCATAACCCAACTATTGGGTTGAATTTATTGAACACAAAAGCTTAGTTATGCTCGATACAATGCTGGGTTATTTCCAACCCAACTATTGGGTTGAATTGTTTAAGCAAAAATTTGAGTTATGATAACTTAATGTTGGGTTATTCCCAACCCACCCATTGGGTTGTATTATTTTACCTAAAAGTTGAGTTATGATAACTTAATGTTGGGTTATTCCCAACCCAACTATTGGGTTGAATTATTGAACCCAAAAGTTAAGTTATGCTAACTCGATATCGGTTGATTCATAATCCAACTATTAGGTTGAATTATTTAACACAAAAGCTAAATTATGCTCGCTACAATGTTGGGTTATTTCCAACCCAACTACTGGGTTGACTTGTTTAAGTAAAAAATTAAGTTATGATAAGATAACTTAATGTTGGGTTATTCCCACCAAACAATTGGGTTGAAATATTCAACCCAAAAGTTTAGTTATGCTAACTCAATGTTGGGTTATTTCCAACCCAACCATTGGGTTGAATTGTTGAAGCAAAAAGTTGAGTTATGATAACTTAATATTGGGTTAGTCCCAACCAAAATATTGGGTCGAAATTTTTAACCCAAAGTTTGAGTTATGCTAACTGTAGTATTGGGTTATTCCCTACCCAACTACTGGGTTGAATTATTTAATCCAAAAGTTGAGTTGTGCTTACTTAATGTTGGTTGATTCATAACCCAACTATTGGGTTGAATTTATTGAACACAAAAGCTGAGTTATGCTCGCTACAATGTTGGGTTATTTCCAACCCAACTATTGGGTTGAATTGTTTAAGCAAAAAGTTGAGTTATGATAACTTAATGTTGGGTTATTCCCAACCCAACTATTGGGTTGAATTATTTAACCCAAAATTTGAGTTATGCTCACTATAAGGTTGGGTTATTCCCTATCCAACTATTGGGTTGAATCATTTAACCCAAAAGTTGAGTAATGCTAACTCAATATTGGTTGATTCATAACCCAACTATTGAGTTGAATTTATTGAACACAATAGCTAAATTATGCTCGCTACAATGTTGGGTTATTTCAAACCAAACTATTGGGTTGAAATTTTTAATTCAAAATTTGAGTTATGCTCACTAAAATGTTGGGTCATTCCCAACCCAACTATTGGGTTGAATTATTTAACCCAAAAGTTGAGTTGTGCTTACTCAATGTTGGTTGATTCATAACCCAACTATTGGGTTGAATTTATTGAACACAAAAGCTAAGTTATGCTCGCTACAATGTTGGGTTATTTCCAACCCAACTATTGGGTTGAATTTATTGAACACAAAAGCTAAGTTATGCTCGCTACAATGTTGGGTTATTTCTAACCCAACTATTGGGTTGAATTATTCAACCCAAAAGTTGAGTTATGCTAACTCAATATTGGTTGATTCATAACACAAAAGCTAAATTATGCTCGCTACAATGTTGGGTTATTTCTAACCCAACTATTGGGTTGAATTATTCAACCCAAAAGTTGAGTTATGCTAACTCAATATTGGTTGATTCATAACACAATAGCTAAATTATGCTCGCTACAATGTTGGGTTATTTCTAACCCAACTATTGGGTTGAATTATTTAACCCAAAAGTTGAGTTGTGCTTACTCAATGTTGGTTGATTCATAACCCAACTATTGGGTTGAATTTATTGAACACAAAAGCTAAGTTATGCTCGCTACAATGTTGGGTTATTTCCAACCCAACTATTGGGTTGAATTATTTAACCCAAAAGTTGAGTTGTGCTTATTCAATGTTGGTTGATTCATAACCCAACTATTGGGTTGAATTTCTTGAACACAAAAGCTCAGTTATGCTCGCTACAATGTTGGGTTATTTCCAACCCAACTATTGGGTTGAATTTCTTGAACGCAAAAGCTCAGTTATGCTCGCTACAATGTTGGGTTATTTCCAACCCAACTATTGGGTTGAATTATTTAACCCAAAAGTTGAATTGTGCTTACTCAATGTCGGTTGATTCATAACCCAACTATTGGGTTGAATTAATTGAACACAAAAGCTCAGTTATGCTCGCTACAATGTTGGGTTATTTCCAACCCAACTTTTGGGTTGAATTTATTGAACACAAAAGCTAAGTTATGCTTGCTACAATGTTGAGTTATTTCCAACCCAACTATTGGGTTGAATTATTTAACCCAAAAGTTGAGTTGTGCTTACTCAATGTTGGGTTATTTCCAACCCAACTTTTGGGTTGAATTTATTGAACACAAAAGCTAAGCTATGCTCGCTACAATGTTGGGTTACTTCTAACCCAACTATTGGGTTGAATTATTCAACCCAAAAGTTGAGTTATGCTAACTCAATATTGGTTGATTCATAACACAATAGCTAAATTATGCTCGCTACAATGTTGGGTTATTTCTAACCCAACTATTGGGTTGAATTATTTAACCCAAAAGTTGAGTTGTGCTTACTCAATGTTGGTTGATTCATAACCCAACTATTGGGTTGAATTTATTGAACACAAAAGCTAAGTTATGCTCGCTACAATGTTGGGTTATTTCCAACCTAACTATTGGGTTGAATTATTTAACCCAAAAGTTGAGTTGTGCTTATTCAATGTTGGTTGATTCATAACCCAACTATTGGGTTGAATTTATTGAACACAAAAGCTAAGTTATGCTCGCTACAATGTTGGGTTATTTCAAACCCAACTTTTGGGTCGAATTTCTTGAACACAAAAGCTCAGTTATGCTTGCTACAATGTTGGGTTATTTCCAACCCAACTATTGGGTTGAATTATTTAATCCAAAAGTTGAGTTGTGCTTACTCAATGTTGGTTGATTCATAACCCAACTATTGGGTTGAATTTCTTGAACACAAAAGCTCAGTTATGCTCGCTACAATGTTGGGTTATTTCCAACCCAACTATTGGGTTGAATTATTTAACCCAAAAGTTGAGTTGTGCTTACTCAATGTCGGTTGATTCATAACCCAACTATTGGGTTGAATTCATTGAACACAAAAGCTCAGTTATGCTCGCTACAATGTTGGGTTATTTCCAACCCAACTATTGGGTTGAATTATTTAACCCAAAAGTTGAGTTGTGCTTACTCAATGTTGGTTGATTCATAACCCAACTATTGGGTTGAATTTATTGAACACAAAAGCTCGGTTATGCTCGCTACAATGTTGGGTTATTTCCAACCCAACTTTTGGGTTGAATTTATTGAACACAAAAGCTAAATTATGCTCGCTACAATGTTGGGTTATTTCCAAACCAACTATTGGGTTAAATTTATTGAACACAAAAGCTCAGTTATGCTCGCTACAATGTTGGGTTATTTCCAACCCAACTATTGGGTTGAATTATTTAACCCAAAAGTTGAGTTGTGCTTACTCAATGTTGGTTGATTCATAACCCAACTATTGGGTTGAATTCATTGAACAAAAAAGCTCAGTTATGCTCGCTACAATGTTGGGTTATTTCCAACCCAACTTTTGGGTTGAATTTATTGAACACAAAAGCTCAGTTATGCTCGCTACAATGTTGGGTTATTTCCAACCCAACTATTGGGTTGAATTATTTAACCCAAAAGTTGAGTTGTGCTTACTCAATGTTGGTTGATACATAACCCAACTATTGGGTTGAATTCATTGAACACAAAAACTAAATTATGCTCGCTACAATGTTGGGTTATTTCCAACCCAACTATTGGGTTGAATTATTTAACCCAAAAGTTGAGTTGTGCTTACTCAATGTTGGTTGATTCATAACCCAACTATTGGGTTGAATTCATTGAAAACAAAAGCTCAGTTATACTCGCTACAATGTTGGGTTATTTCCAACCCAACTATTGGGTTGAATTATTTAACCCAAAAGTTGAGTTGTGCTTACTCAATGTCGGTTGATTGATAACCCAACTATTGGGTTGAATTCATTGAACACAAAAGCTCAGTTATGCTCGCTACAATGTTGGGTTATTTCCAACCCAACTTTTGGGTTGAATTTCTTGAACACAATAGCTAAGTTATGCTCGCTACAATGTTGGGTTATTTCCAACTCAACTATTGGGTTGAATTATTTAACCCAATAGTTGAGTTGTGCTTACTCAATGTTGGTTGACTATTGGGTTGAATTTATTGAACACAAAAGCTCAGTTATGCTTGCTACAATGTTGGGTTGTTTCCAACCCAACTTTTGGGTTGAATTTCTTGAACACAAAAGCTCAGTTATGCTTGCTACAATGTTGGGTTACTTCCAACCCAACTTTTGGGTTGAATTATTTAACCCAAAAGTTGAGTTGTGCTTACTCAATGTTGGTTGATTCATAACCCAACTATTGGGTTGAATTCATTGAACACAAAAGCTAAATTATGCTCGCTACAATGTTGGGTTATTTCCAGCCCAACTTTTGGGTTGAATTTATTGAACACAAAAGCTCAGTTATGCTCGCTACAATGTTGGGTTATTTCCAACCGAACTATTGGGTTGAATTATTTAACCCAAAAGTTGAGTTGTGCTTACTCAATGTTGGTTGATTCATAACCCAACTATTGGGTTGAATTTATTGAACACAAAAGCTAAGTTATGCTCGCTCCAATGTTGGGTTATTTCCAACCCAACTATTGGGTTGAATTATTTAACCCAAAAGTTGAGTTGTGCTTACTCAATGTTGGTTGATTCATAACCCAACTATTGGGTTGAATTCATTGAACACAAAAGCTCAGTTATGCTCGCTACAATGTTGGGTTATTTCCAACCCAACTATTGGGTTGAATTATTCAACCCAAAAGTTGAGTTATGCTAACTCAATATTGGTTGATTCATAACACAATAGCTAAATTATGCTCGCTACAATGTTGGGTTATTTCAAACCCAACTGTTGGGTTGAATTATTTAACCCAAATGTTGAGTTGTGCTTACTCAATGTTGGTTGATTCATAACCCAACTATTGGGTTGAATTCATTGAACACAAAAGCTCAGTTATGCTTGCTACAATGTTGGGTTACTTCCAACCCAACTTTTGGGTTGAATTATTTAACCCAAAAGTTGAGTTGTGCTTACTCAATGTTGGTTGATTCATAAACCAACTATTGGGTTGAATTTATTGAACACAAAAGCTAAGTTATGCTCGCTCCAATGTTGGGTTATTTCCAACCCAACTATTGGGTTGAATTATTTAACCCAAAAGTTGAGTTGTGCTTACTCAATGTTGGTTGATTCATAACCCAACTATTGGGTTGAATTCATTGAACACAAAAGCTCAGTTATGCTCGCTACAATGTTGGGTTATTTCCAACCCAACTATTGGGTTGAATTATTCAACCCAAAAGTTGAGTTATGCTAACTCAATATTGGTTGATTCATAACACAATAGCTAAATTATGCTCGCTACAATGTTGGGTTATTTCAAACCCAACTGTTGGGTTGAATTATTTAACCAAAATGTTGAGTTGTGCTTACTCAATGTTGGTTGATTCATAACCCAACTATTGGGTTGAATTCATTGAACACAAAAGCTCAGTTATGCTTGCTACAATGTTGGGTTACTTCCAACCCAACTTTTGGGTTGAATTATTTAACCCAAAAGTTGAGTTGTGCTTACTCAATGTTGGTTGATACATAAACCAACTATTGGGTTGAATTAATTGAACACAAAAGCTCAGTTATGCTTGCTACAATGTTGGGTTATTTCCAACCCAACTTTTGGGTTGAATTTCTTGAACACAAAAGCTCAGTTATGCTTGCTACAATGTTGGGTTATTTCCAACCCAACTTTTGGGTTGAATTTCTTGAACACAAAAGCTCAGTTATGCTTGCTACAATGTTGGGTTACTTCCAACCCAACTTTTGGGTTGAATTATTTAACCCAAAAGTTGAGTTGTGCTTACTCAATGTTGGTTGATACATAACCCAACTATTGGGTTGAATTCATTGAACACAAAAGCTCAGTTATGCTCGCTACAATGTTGGGTTATTTCAAACCCAACTATTGGGTTGAATTTATTGAACACAAAAGCTCAGTTATGCTCGCTACAATGTTGGGTTATTTCCAACCCAACTATTGGGTTGAATTATTTAACCCAAAAGTTGAGTTGTGCTTACTCAATGTTGGTTGATTCATAACCCAACTATTGGGTTGAATTCATTGAACACAAAAGCTCAGTTATGCTCGCTACAATGTTGGGTTATTTCCAACCCAACTATTGGGTTGAATTATTCAACCCAAAAGTTGAGTTATGCTAACTCAATATTGGTTGATTCATAACACAATAGCTAAATTATGCTCGCTACAATGTTGGGTTATTTCAAACCCAACTGTTGGGTTGAATTATTTAACCCAAATGTTGAGTTGTGCTTACTCAATGTTGGTTGATTCATAACCCAACTATTGGGTTGAATTCATTGAACACAAAAGCTCAGTTATGCTTGCTACAATGTTGGGTTACTTCCAACCCAACTTTTGGGTTGAATTATTTAACCCAAAAGTTGAGTTGTGCTTACTCAATGTTGGTTGATACATAAACCAACTATTGGGTTGAATTCATTGAACACAAAAGCTCAGTTATGCTTGCTACAATGTTGGGTTATTTCCAACCCAACTTTTGGGTTGAATTTCTTGAACACAAAAGCTCAGTTATGCTTGCTACAATGTTGGGTTATTTCCAACCCAACTTTTGGGTTAAATTTATTGAACACAAAAGCTCAGTTATGCTCGCTAAAATGTTGGGTCATTCCCAACCCAGCTATTGGGTTGAATTATTTAACCCAAAAGTTGAGTTGTGCTTACTCAATGTTTGTTGATTCATAACCCAACTATTGGGTTGAATTCATTGAACACAAAAGCTAAATTATGCTCGCTACAATATTGGGTTATTTCCAACCCAACTATTGGGTTTAATTATTTAACCCAAAAGTTGAGTTGTGCTTACTCAAAGTTGGTTGACTCATAACCCAACTATTGGGTTGAATTCATTGAACACAAAAGCTCAGTTATGCTCGCTACAATGTTGGGTTATTTCCAACCCAACTTTTGGGTTGAATTCATTGAACACAAAAGCTCAGTTATGCTCGCTACAATGTTGGGTTATTACCAACCCAACTTTTGGGTTGAATTTCTTGAACCCAAAAGCTCAGTTATGCTCGCTACAATGTTGGGTTATTTCCAACCCAACGATTGGGTGGAATTGTTTAAGCAAAAAACTTAGTTAATTCTTTTTTTTTAAACAACCAGCATGTAAAAAGGCTCATGCTAATCAGTACGAAAACGCTTGTTTGCCGGCCAAGTGCTTGAGACGGAAGTGGATTGGAGAATTGGGTGACTTTTATAGAATCCGGTAATTTAATAATAAGTGGCTTTGGTGTTGTTAGTCGGCCATGTTTGCCCAGGTGTGTTCCCCGCACGCCACACTGATGCATGAAGCAAAGTCTCCCGGCTAGGATCTGATATTTGTGCAGGTTTTCATTAGCGACTTGAAGGCCGGCGTCCTGCGGGACTCCTCGCCGCGGGCTGACAGGGATGAAGGATTCCAGCGGCAGGATGGAAAAAAACCCGTGAGACCCGGGGAAGATCTTCCCGCACGCACACGGGCGCTGTGGTCCATCACTCAGACTCCTGGCCTGACAAGGTCCTGGCTCAGGGTCCTGGCTCAGGGTCTTGCTGGGCGCGCTCACACTGTGCTGCGGCGGCGAAGGGAGGGCGTGTCCTTCTGATGGATGAGTCGCTCGGCCGTCACCTGTCCCGACGCATCCACTTGACCGACACCAACGCAGCCTGCGCTCTCGCCTCCGCCAGCTTTCCTTATTTTTGCACACGGCACTGAATGCTGACGTCACACCAAATGACTCTTTCAACTTTAGTTTTTATGTCTTTTTAAATAGAAAAAAAATCATATTTTGAACACCAAATGAGCCTTTCAACTTCCAGTTGTAGTTATTTAAAAAAAAAAATATATATATATATATATATTTTCAACACCAAATGATTGTTTTAACTTTCGGTTTTCTGTCTTTTTAAATTGAAAAATATCAATTGAGGTGAAGACTTGTCCAGGGTGTACCCCGCCTTCCGCCCGATTGTAGCTGAGATAGGCGCCAGCGCCCCCCGCGACCCCGAAAGGGAATAAGCGGTAGAAAATTGGTGGATGGATATCAATTTTCGAACATTTTGAACAGTGAATGATCCTTTGAACTTAAAGTTTTAGTTATTTTTAATAAAAAAATTTAAAAAAAAGAAGAAATAAATCAACTAAATAAAAATATTTTTAACACCAAATGATCGTTTGAACTTCTAGTTAAGAAAAACATTTAATTGAAAAAATTTTATAAAAATTTTAATATTTTTAACACCAAATGATTGTTTCAACTTTTGGTTTTCTGTCTTTTTAAATTAAAAAATATCAATTTTCGAACATTTTGAACAGTGAATGATCCTTTGAACTTAAAGTTTTACTTATTTTTAATAAAAAAATAAAAAAAAGAAGAAATAAATCAAATAAATAAAAATATTTTTAACACCAAATGATCGTTTGAACTTCTAGTTAAGAAAAACATTTAATTGAAAAAAAATTATAAAAATTTAAATATTTTTAACACCAAATGATTGTTTCAACTTTTGGTTTTCTGTCTTTTTAAATTAAAAAATATATATTTTCGAATATTTTGAACACCAAATGAGCCTTTGAACTTCCAGTTTTAGTTATTTAAAAAAAAAAAAAAAATATATATATATATATATTTTTTTTTTTTTTTTTTTTTTTTCAACACCAAATGATTGTTTTAACTTTCGGTTTTCTGTCTTTTTAAATTAAAAAATATCAATTTTCGAACATTTTGAACAGTGAATGATCCTTTGAACTTAAAGTTTTACTTATTTTTTTAAAAAAAATAAAAAAAGAAGAAATAAATCAAATAAATAAAAATATTTTTAACACCAAATGATCGTTTGAACTTCCAGTTAAGGAAAACATTTAATTGAAAAAAATTAATAAAAATTTAAATCTTTTTAACACCAAATGATTGTTTCAACTTTTGGTTTTCTGTCTTTTTAAATTAAAAAATAGATATTTTCGAATATTTTGAACACCAAATGAGCCTTTGAACTTCCAGTTTTAGTTATTTGAAAAAAAAAAAAAATATATATATATATATATATATATATATTTTTTTTTTTTCAACACCAAATGATTGTTTTAACTTTCGGTTTTCTGTCTTTTTAAATTGAAAACTATCAATTTTTGAACATTTTGAACAGTGAATGATCCTTTGAACTTAAAGTTTTACTTATTTTTAATAAAAAAAAAAAAAAAAGAAGAAATAAATCAAATAAATAAAAATATTTTTAACACCAAATGATCGTTTGAACTTCCAGTTAAGAAAAACATTTAATTGAAAAAAATTAACAAAAATTTAAATATTTTTAACACCAAATGATTGTTTCAACTTTTGGTTTTCTGTCTTTTTAAATTAAAAATATATATTTTCGAATATTTTGAACACCAAATGAGCCTTTGAACTTCCAGTTTTAGTTATTTAAAAAAAAAAAATATATATATATATATATATATATATATATTTTTTTTTTCAACACCAAATGATTGTTTTAACTTTCGGTTTTCTGTCTTTTTAAATTAAAAAATATCAATTTTCGAATATTTTGAACAGTGAATGATCCTTTGAACTTAAAGTTTTAGTTATTTTTAATTAAAAAAAAAAAAAAAGAAGAAATAAATCAAATAAATAAAAATATTTTTAACACCAAATGATCGTTTGAACTTCTAGTTAAGAAAAACATTTAATTGAAAAAAAATTATAAAAATTTAAATATTTTTAACACCAAATGATTGTTTCAACTTTTGGTTTTCTGTCTTTTTAAATTAAAAAATATATATTTTCGATTATTTTGAACACCAAATGAGCCTTTGAACTTCCAGTTTTAGTTATTTAAAAAAAAAAATATATATATATATATATATATATATATATATTTTTTTTTTTTTTTTTTTTTTTTCAACACCAAATGATTGTTTTAACTTTCGGTTTTCTGTCTTTTTAAATTAAAAAATATAAATGTTCGAATATTTTGAACAGTGAATGATCCTTTGAACTTAAAGTTTTACTTATTTTTAATAAAAAAAATTAAAAAAAAGAAGAAATAAATCAAATAAATAAAAATATTTTTAACACCAAATGATCGTTTGAACTTCTAGTTAAGAAAAACATTTAATTGAAAAAAAATTATAAAAATTTAAATATTTTTAACACCAAATGATTGTTTCAACTTTTGGTTTTCTGTCTTTTTAAATTAAAAAATATATATTTTCGAATATTTTGAACACCAAATGAGCCTTTGAACTTCCAGTTTTAGTTATTTAAAAAAAAAAAAAATATATATATATATATATATATTTTTTTTTTTTTTTTTTTTTTTCAACACCAAATGATTGTTTTAACTTTCGGTTTTCTGTCTTTTTAAATTAAAAAATATCAATTTTCGAACATTTTGAACAGTGAATGATCCTTTGAACTTAAAGTTTTACTTATTTTTTTTTAAAAAATAAAAAAAGAAGAAATAAATCAAATAAATAAAAATATTTTTAACACCAAATGATCGTTTGAACTTCCAGTTAAGGAAAACATTTAATTGAAAAAAATTAATAAAAATTTAAATCTTTTTAACACCAAATGATTGTTTCAACTTTTGGTTTTCTGTCTTTTTAAATTAAAAAATAGATATTTTCGAATATTTTGAACACCAAATGAGCCTTTGAACTTCCAGTTTTAGTTATTTGAAAAAAAAAAAATATATATATATATATATATATATATATTTTTTTTTTCAACACCAAATGATTGTTTTAACTTTCGGTTTTCTGTCTTTTTAAATTGAAAACTATCAATTTTTGAACATTTTGAACAGTGAATGATCCTTTGAACTTAAAGTTTTACTTATTTTTAATAAAAAAAAAAAAAAAAGAAGAAATAAATCAAATAAATAAAAATATTTTTAACACCAAATGATCGTTTGAACTTCCAGTTAAGAAAAACATTTAATTGAAAAAAATTAACAAAAATTTAAATATTTTTAACACCAAATGATTGTTTCAACTTTTGGTTTTCTGTCTTTTTAAATTAAAAATATATATTTTCGAATATTTTGAACACCAAATGAGCCTTTGAACTTCCAGTTTTAGTTATTTAAAAAAAAAATATATATATATATATATATATATATATTTTTTTTTTTTTTTTCAACACCAAATGATTGTTTTAACTTTCGGTTTTCTGTCTTTTTAAATTAAAAAATATCAATTTTCGAATATTTTGAACAGTGAATGATCCTTTGAACTTAAAGTTTTAGTTATTTTTAATTAAAAAAAAAAAAAAAGAAGAAATAAATCAAATAAATAAAAATATTTTTAACACCAAATGATCGTTTGAACTTCTAGTTAAGAAAAACATTTAATTGAAAAAAAATTATAAAAATTTAAATATTTTTAACACCAAATGATTGTTTCAACTTTTGGTTTTCTGTCTTTTTAAATTAAAAAATATATATTTTCGATTATTTTGAACACCAAATGAGCCTTTGAACTTCCAGTTTTAGTTATTTAAAAAAAAAAATATATATATATATATATATGTATATATATATATATTTTTTTTTTTTTTTTTTTTTCAACACCAAATGATTGTTTTAACTTTCGGTTTTCTGTCTTTTTAAATTAAAAAATATAAATGTTCGAATATTTTGAACAGTGAATGACCCAATGAACTTAAAGTTTTACTTATTTTTAATAAAAAAAATTAAAAAAAAGAAGAAATAAATCAAATAAATAAAAATATTTTTAACACCAAATGATCGTTTGAACTTCTAGTTAAGAAAAACATTTAATTGAAAAAAAATTATAAAAATTTAAATATTTTTAACACCAAATGATTGTTTCAACTTTTGGTTTTCTGTCTTTTTAAATTAAAAAATATATATTTTCGATTATTTTGAACACCAAATGAGCCTTTGAACTTCCAGTTTTAGTTATTTAAAAAAAAAAAATATATATATATATATATATATATATATATATATATATATATATTTTTTTTTTTTTTTTTTTTTTTTTTTCAACACCAAATGATTGTTTTAACTTTCGGTTTTCTGTCTTTTTAAATTAAAAAATATAAATTTTCGAATATTTTGAACCGTGAATGACCCAATGAACTTAAAGTTTTACTTATTTTTAATAAAAAAAATTAAAAAAAAGAAGAAATAAATCAAATAAATAAAAATATTTTTAACACCAAATGATCGTTTGAACTTCTAGTTAAGAAAAACATTTAATTGAAAAAAATTTATAAAAATGTAAATATTTTTAACACCAAATGATTGTTTCAACTTTTGGTTTTCTGTCTTTTTAAATTAAAAAATATATATTTTCGAATATTTTGAACACCAAATGAGCCTTTGAACTTCCAGTTTTAGTTATTTTTAATAAAAAAATAAATATTTTCAACACCAAATGATTGTTTTAACTTTCGGTTTTCTGTCTTTATAAATTAAAAAATATATATTTTGGAATATTTTGAACAGTGACTGAACCTTTGAACTTCCAGTTTTAGTTATTTTTATAAAAAATAAAAAAAAGAATTAATAAATAAATTAATTAATTAAATAAATAAATACAAATATTTTTAACACCAAATGATCATTTGAACTTCCAGTTAAAAAAAACATTTAATTGAAAAAAAAAATACATTTTTTAATATTTTGGACACCAAATGAGCCTTTGAACTTCCAGTTTTAGTTATTTTTAATTAAAAAAAAAATATTTTCAACACCAAATGATTGTTTTAACTTTCGGTTTTCTGTCTTTTTAAATAAAAAAATGTATATTTTCAAATATTTCTAACAGTGAATGATCATTTAAACTTCCAGTTTTAGTTATTTTTAATAAAAACAATTAGTAAATAAATATTTTTAACACCAAATGATTGTTCAAATTTTCGGTTTTCTGTCTTTTTGCCTTAAAAATATATTTATTTTCGAATATTTTGAACAGTGAATGATCCTTTAAACTTTAAGTTTTAGTTTTTTTTTAATAAAAAAAAGATTAAATAAATAAATAAATATATTAAATAAATAAAAATATTTTTAACACCAAATGATCGTTTGAACTTCTAGTTAAAAAAACCATTTAATTGAAAAATAACAAACATTTTTAAAATATTTTTAACACCAAATCATTGTTTAAACTTTTGGGTTTCTGTCTATTTATATTAAAAATATATATTTTTTTGAATATTTTAAACAGTGAAAGATCCTTTGAACTTCCAGTTTTAATAATTTTTAATTTAAAAATAAATAAATACAGAAAAATATTTTTAACACCGAAAATCGTTTGAACTTCCAGTTAAAAAAAAAATTGTAAAAAATATGTATACCTTTGAGATATATATATATATATCAAAATATTTTTAACACCAAATGAGCTACCAGTTTTAGTTTTTAAAAATGACTTTTGCATTTCAAAGTAGACATTCATCTCTTTTAAATTGGTTCTAGTTCTTTTTAATTTCATTGTTTTTTTGTTTTTTATATATATTTTGAACACCGAATGATCCTTTGAACTTCCAGTTTTAGTTATTTTTAATTTTAAAAAAGCTAAAATTATTTAAAACACTGAATTATTGTTTAAACTTCCAGGTATAATTGGTTTAATTATATAAACACTAAATGATCCATCAAACTTTCGGTTTTAGTTCTTTTTGATTTAAAAAAAAATGTTTAAAATATTTTTAACACAAAATGATTTTTCAAACATCCGGTTTTAGTCTTTTTTTATTTAAAACATCTTTTATTTTTTATAATTTTGACACCAAATGATCCTTTGAACTTCCGGTTCTAGTTATGTTTAAAAAACATTTTAAAGTATTTTTAATACCAAATGATCCATTAAACTTCCGGTTTTAGTTATTTTTAATTTAAAAAAAAAATTGTTTTTAATATTTGTAACACAAAATGATTTTTCAAACTTCCAGTTTTAGTCCTTTTTAAATTTAATTTATTTATTTATATATATATTTATCTATATATATATATTTAACACCAAATGATCCTTTGAATTTCCGGTTTTAATTATGTTTTAAAAACATTTAAAATATTTTTAACACCAAATGATCCTTCCAAAGTCTGGTTTTAGCCCCAAATTTCATGTCATTTCATTAGGCCCAGCCACATCATTTCAAGTGGCCAGCCAAGTCATATCCTGTCAATGTATGTAAGTATGTATGCATTTCCTGTGGCCCACCACGTCATTAATATGACTTTGTTTTTTTCTTAATAAATGTAGTTAGGATTTTTCTCATTTGAGCAGAAAAAAATGCACCGCATGAAATTGCAAAAGTTTGAAAAATATTTTAATATGCAAATAAATATAATATCTTTTTTTTTCTTTTGTTTTTCAAAATAAAAGTAAGTACTTAAATATCTGCCGTTGTTTGGTTTTTGAGTGTGTTTTTTTTTGGCTCTGTTTGGTTAACTTCCTTTCTTGTGCTCTTATTTTGTTGCACTTCCTGTTCCGGTTGTACTTTCCCTGCACTAGCTTGACTGTGCCTGGGTGTTGTCCTCACCTGGCAGTGATTAGATGAGGAAGAGGTGTGTTACCTGCTGCTAAGGTGCTCACCTGTCCGTGTTTGTGTTCCTCGGCGTCTGAGAGCACTTCTCGCGGTAAGTTGGACTTTGGTTCTGGTCTTGGTCTTGGTCTTGGTCTTGGTCTTGGTCTTGGTCTTGGTCTTGGTCTTGGGTCTTGGGTCTTGGGTCTTGGTCTTGGTCTTGGTTTTTGTTTGCAGACTTGCAGATCCAGCTTGCCGTTTTGGATGCTTTTTTTGTGTAGGTTCTTTCCACGCTTTTGTTTTGTTTTGTATGTTTGACTTTCATTTCCACTTAACTTCCTGCTTTCTGAGGGCATTTCCGGGTTAAAAAAAAATAAAAATGTTTTACGGTTTAAAAAAAAAAATCACTTATGTCGCAACAACTTTTCCCTGAACATCAAAGTAGTAATATTTTTAAATTTACAGTAATGCATTCTTTTAAAAAATAAAAATAAAAATAAACAAATAAATAAAATAATCTATTTAAAGTAATGCACTGTATAAAAAATATATATATATTTCACGGTTTTTAAAAAAAAGGCACTTAAGTTGCCACTGTTTTACCCTGAACATCAAAGTAGTAACAGTTTTCCATTTACAGTAATGAACTGTAAAAAATAAAGAGAACATTTTACAGTTAATAAATATATATATATTACGGTTATAAAAAAAAATCACTTTTCCTAAAAAATGGCAGCTCAGTCTAAATTTTCCTAAAAACATTTTTTATTTTTTTTATTTACAGTACTGCACTGTAGGAAAAATTCATATTTTTTGTTAAAATCGCGTCCATTCGCAGTAATTGTGAGCAAAAAATCAAAGTGCTGCCCTGAAACGTGCAGATTGAAGTATTATTAAATGTGTGAAAGTATAATTAAAAGTTTAAAAGTATTATTAAATATGTAAAAGTGTTATTGAATGTGTAAAAGTGTTATTAAATGTGTAAAAGTGTTAGTAGATGTGTGAAAGTATAATTAGATGTGTAAAAGTATTATTAAATGTGTAAAAGTATTATTAAATGTGTGAAAGTGTTAGTAGATGTGTGAAAGTATTATTAAATGTGTAAAAGTATTATTAAATGTGTGAAAGTGTTATTAGATGTGTGAAAGTATTATTAAATGTGTAAAAGTGTTATTAAATGTGTGAAAGTGTTATTAAATGTGTAAAAGTATTATTAAATGTGTAAAAGTATAATTAAATGTGTAAAAGTGTTATTAAATGTGTAAAAGTGTAATTAAATGTGTAAAAGTATAATTAAATGTGTAAAAGTATAATTAAATGTGTAAAAGTATTATTAAATGTGTGAAAGTATTATTAAATGTGTAAAAGTGTTATTAAATAATTAAAAGTGTTAAATGTGTAAAAGTTGTATTAAATGTGTAAAAGTTTAATAAAATGTGTAAAAGTATTATTACATAATTAAAAGTATTAAATGTGTAAAAGTATAATTAAATGTGTAAAAGTATTATTAAATGTGTAGAAGTGTAATTAAATGTGTAAAAGTGTTAATAAATGTGTAAAAGTATTAATAAATGTGTAAAAGTGTAATTAAATGTGTAAAAGTATAATTAGATGTGTAAAAGTGTCATTAAATAATTGAAAGTATTAAATGTTTAAAAGTGTTATTAAATGTGTAAAAGTATTATTAAATGTGTAAAAGTATTATTAAATGTGTAAAAGTATTATTAAATGTGTAAAAGTGTTAATAAATGTGTAAAAGTATTAATAAATGTGTAAAAGTGTAATTAAATGTGTAAAAGTATAATTAGATGTGTAAAAGTGTCATTAAATAATTGAAAGTATTAAATGTTTAAAAGTGTTATTAAATGTGTAAAAGTCTAATTAAATGTGTAAAAGTGTTATTAAATGTGTAAAAGTATAATTAGATGTGTAAAAGTGTTATTAAATAATTAAAAGTATTAAATGTGTAAAAGTGTTATTAAATAATTAAAAGTATTAAATGTGTAAAAGTATGATTAAATTAGTAAAAGTGTTATTAAATGTGTAAAATTATTATTAAATGTGTAAAAGTGTTATTAAATAATTAAAAGTATTATTGAATATGTAAAAGTGTTATTAAATAATTAAAAGTATTAATAAATGTGTAAAAGTGTTATTAAATAATTAAAAGTATTAATAAATGTGTAAAAGTGTAATTAAATCATGAAAAGTATTATTGAATATGTAAAAGTGAGTAATCGAAGAGTGTTTAGTTGAAGGAAGTGTTGTTGCAAATGAAGGCATGGAGTGCGGCGTAGCAACGTTATTGATGGACCATGGCGGGCACCCTGGGGGGCACCCTGGGGGGCACCATGGCGGGCACCATGGCGGGCACCCCGGGGGGCACCATGGCGGGCATCCTGGGGGGCACCATGGCGGGCACCCTGGGGGGCACCATGGCGGGCACCCTGGGGGGCACCATGGCGGGCACCCTGGGGGGCACCATGGCGGGCACCCTGGGGGGCACCATGGCGGGCACCATGGCGGGCACCATGGCGGGCACCATGGCGGGCACCCCGGGGTCAGGTCACGCAGGTTCTTGGGGCTTGTGGATGATCCCCCGGTGGCCTTGGACTTGATGGCCCTTTGGCCTCTAATAGCAAATCAATAGATATTATCCCGGGTTCATAAGTCAGCTTTTATTGGGCTGACCTTTAAGACTTGTTATTTGGCTCTGAGCCAGCCGGGCGACCACATCACTCAGACATGTTGCCTCCCCCTGACCTTTGCTGCACGCTTATTGATGACGGCCACCACGCCGCCTGCTCGCCAAGACAGACTGCTGCACGCCACCATGCGTCCTGGCTGGTGTCGACACGTGTTGGTGTTGGTGTTGGTGTTGGTGGCGACTGCAACAAACTAAGGCTTTTAATTTGAAAGAAGTGAAAAACACTCGCTTTTTTTTAGGTAAAAAGAAAGTAATCATTAAATAATGCAAAATAATTATTAATTAAAAACCCTATGTGAGTGTGAATGTTGTCTGTCTTTCTGTGTTGGCCCTGGGATGAGGTGGCGACTTGTCCAGGGTGTACCCCGCCTTCCGCCCGATTGTAGCTGAGATAGGCGCCAGCGCCCCCCGCGACCCCGAAAGGGAATAAGTGGTAGAAAATGGATGGATGGATGTTTATTATAATGACAACACAAACATATTAAATAAATAGAGAGAGAAGACCAGATACTTAGTCCACATCCTCTTGAGGTGGTCCACATCCTCCTGAGGTGGTCCACAATCTCCTGAGGAGGTCCACATCCTCCTGAGGTGGTCCACATCCTCCTGAGGTGGTCCACGTCCTCTTGAGGTGGTCCACGTCCTCTTGAGGTGGTCCACGTCCTCTTGAGGTGGTCCACATTCTCTTGAGGTGGTCCACGTCCTCCTGAGGTGGTCCACATCCTCCTGAGGTGGTCCACATCCTCCTGAGGTGGTCCACATCCTCCTGAGGTGGTCCACATCCTCCTGAGGTGGTCCACATCCTCTTGAGGTGGTCCACGTCCTCTTGAGGTGGTCCACGTCCTCCTGAGGTGGTCCACATCCTCTTGAGGTGGTCCACATCCTCCTGAGGTGGTCCACGTCCTCTTGAGGTGGTCCACATCCTCCTGAGGTGGTCCACATCCTCCTGAGGTGGTCCACGTCCTCTTGAGGTGGTCCACGTCCTCTTGAGGTGGTCCACATCCTCTTGAGGTGGTCCACGTCCTCCTGAGGTGGTCCACGTCCTCTTGAGGTGGTCCACGTCCTCTTGAGGTGGTCCACATTCTCTTGAGGTGGTCCACGTCCTCCTGAGGTGGTCCACATCCTCCTGAGGTGGTCCACATCCTCCTGAGGTGGTCCACGTCCTCTTGAGGTGGTCCACATCCTCCTGAGGTGGTCCACATCCTCCTGAGGTGGTCCACGTCCTCTTGAGGTGGTCCACGTCCTCTTGAGGTGGTCCACGTCCTCTTGAGGTGGTCCACGTCCTCTTGAGGTGGTCCACATTCTCTTGAGGTGGTCCACGTCCTCCTGAGGTGGTCCGCATCCTCCTGAGGTGGTCCGCGTCCTCCTGAGGTGGTCCGCGTCCTCCTGAGGTGGTCCGCGTCCTCCTGAGGTGGTCCGCGTCCTCCTGAGGTGGTCCGCGTCCTCCTGAGGTGGTCCACATCCTCCTGAGGTGGTCCACATCCTCTTGAGGTGGTCCACGTCCTCTTGAGGTGGTCCACGTCTTCCTGAGGTGGTCCACATCCTCCTGAGGTGGTCCACATCCTCTTGAGGTAGTCCACGTCCTCCTGAGGAGGTCCACATCCTCTTGAGGTGGTCCACATCCTCGTGGTCCACATCCTCCTGAGGAGGCCCATATCCTCTTGAGGTGGTCCACATCCTCTTGAGGTGGTCCACGTCCTCTTGAGGTGGTCCACGTCCTCTTGAGGTGGTCCACATCCTCGTGGTCCACATCCTCTTGAGGTGGTCCGCATCCTCCTGAGGTGGTCCACATCCTCCTGAGGAGGCCCACATCCTCCTGAGGTGGTCCACATCCTCCTGAGGAGGTCCACATCCTCTTGAGGTGGTCCACATCCTCTTGAGGTGGTCCACGTCCTCTTGAGGTGGTCCACGTCCTCTTGAGGTGGTCCACATCCTCCTGAGGTGGTCCACATCCTCTTGAGGTGGTCCACGTCCTCTTGAGGTGGTCCACGTCCTCTTGAGGTGGTCCACGTCCTCTTGAGGTGGTCCACATTCTCTTGAGGTGGTCCACGTCCTCCTGAGGTGGTCCACATCCTCCTGAGGTGGTCCACATCCTCCTGAGGTGGTCCACATCCTCCTGAGGTGGTCCACATCCTCCTGAGGTGGTCCACATCCTCCTGAGGTGGTCCACATCCTCTTGAGGTGGTCCACGTCCTCTTGAGGTGGTCCACGTCCTCCTGAAGAGGTCCACATCCTCCTGAGGAGGTCCACGTCCTCCTGAGGTGGTCCACGTCCTCCTGAGGAGGTCCACATCCTCTTGAGGTGGTCCGCATCCTCCTGAGGTGGTCCGCGTCCTCCTGAGGTGGTCCGCGTCCTCCTGAGGTGGTCCGCGTCCTCCTGAGGTGGTCCGCGTCCTCCTGAGGTGGTCCGCGTCCTCCTGAGGTGGTCCGCGTCCTCCTGAGGTGGTCCGCGTCCTCCTGAGGTGGTCCGCATCCTCCTGAGGTGGTCCGCATCCTCCTGAGGTGGTCCACATCCTCCTGAGGAGGTCCACGTCCTCCTGAGGTGGTCCACATCCTCTTGAGGTGGTCCACATTCTCTTGAGGTGGTCCACATCCTCCTGAAGTGGTCCACATCCTCTTGAAGTGGTCCACGTCCTCTTGAGGTGGTCCACATCCTCTTGATGTGGTCCACATCCTCCTGAGGTGGTCCACATCCTCCTGAGGTGGTCCACATCCTCCTGAAGTGGTCCACATCCTCCTGAGTTCCTCTTATAGTACAATTTTGGCAAACTTGATGAAAGACAACAAAAACTACTTTGGGATGATCCAGAAACTTCTATTTTTGAGCCTGAATATAAGGAGGATGACTGACAAGTTTTAGAAGCTGTGTGCTAAACAGTTGCAGCTTTAGACAAAAAGTGCAGTTCCTCTTGAAGTACAATTTTGGCAAACTTGATGAAAGACAACAAAGACTACTTTGGGATGATCCAGAAACTTCTATTTTTGAGCCTGAATATAAGGAGGATGACCTACACGTTTTAGAAGCTGTGTGCTAAACAGTTGCAGTTTTAGACAAAAAGTGCAGTTCCTCTTGAAGTACAATTTTGGCAAACTTGATGAAAGACAACAAAGACTACTTTGGGATGATTCAGAAACTTCTATTTTTGAACCTGAATATAAGGAGGATGACCTACAAGTTTTAGACAAAAAGTGCAGTTTCTCTTGAAGTACAATTTTGGCAAACTTGATGAAAGACAACAAAAATTACTTTGGGATGATTCAGAAACTTCTATTTTTGAACCTGAATATAAGGAGGATGACTTACAATTTTTAGAAGCTGTCTGCTAAACAGTTGTAGTTTTAGACAAAAAGTGCAGTTCCTCTTGAAGTACAATTTTGGCAAACTTGATGAAAGACAACAAAGACTACTTTGGGATGATTCAGAAACTTCTATTTTTGAACCTGAATATAAGGAGGATGACCTACAAGTTTTAGAAGCTGTGTGCTAAACAGTTGCAGCTTTAGTCAAACAGTCATGTCACATGTATCTTGTAGCAGTATTGCTAAGTGCTAAACAAGAATGACAAACATAATAAAACAATCACTTACTGTCCAATGTCTGCTCTCACTGGGATGTAGACAAATGGGATGTAGATATCTTCCCCTTTACATGAATTATTCATCATAATCCTCACAAACGATTTTAAGAGCATCTTGTTGTCTTTCTCGCCATCTCCAGGTCTACATTGGCTGTCAAAGTTGACCAACTTGTCAGATTATGTCCACAACCTTCGACTATCCAGGTGAGGAGCATTTTTCATCATCCAGAATTAACTTTCACCAATTTAGAGGCCATGCAGCAGCTCAATATGTCAATATAGCAGCATAACGTGTTAGCTCTCTAAAAGTAGTTCCTCAGCGTTAGCACTTTGATAACATTGCTAATACTTGTCAATATTCATGTCACATGTAAATGAAGTATTGTTGGCACTTTTTGGACGTTTTATGGGCGGAATAGTGTACTAATATTAGCTACCTCTTACTGGCTGTATTTTACGACTTAGAATGCATAAAAAAGGGGAATAAATGCTCTTTTTCTAACGTAAGGATTATGAATAAAAGACAAAACTCCCCAAAAAGTGCAGTTCCTCTTATAGTACAATTTTGGCAAACTTGATGAAAGACAACAAAAACTACTTTGGGATGATCCAGAAACTTCTATTTTTGAGCCTGAATATAAGGAGGATGACTGACAAGTTTTAGAAGCTGTGTGCTAAACAGTTGCAGCTTTAGACAAAAAGTGCAGTTCCTCTTGAAGTACAATTTTGGCAAACTTGATGAAAGACAACAAAGACTACTTTGGGATGATCCAGAAACTTCTATTTTTGAGCCTGAATATAAGGAGGATGACCTACACGTTTTAGAAGCTGTGTGCTAAACAGTTGCAGTTTTACACAAAAAGTGCAGTTTCTCTTGAAGTACAATTTTGGCAAACTTGATGAAAGACAACAAAGACTACTTTGGGATGATCCAGAAACTTCTATTTTTGAGCCTGAATATAAGGAGGATGACCTACACGTTTTAGAAGCTGTGTGCTAAACAGTTGCAGTTTTACACAAAAAGTGCAGTTTCTCTTGAAGTACAATTTTGGCAAACTTGATGAAAGACAACAAAGACTACTTTGGGATGATCCAGAAACTTCTATTTTTGAGCCTGAATATAAGGAGGATGACCTACACGTTTTAGAAGCTGTGTGCTAAACAGTTGCAGTTTTATACAAAAAGTGCAGTTCCTCTTGAAGTACAATTTTGGCAAACTTGATGAAAGACAACAAAGACTACTTTGGGATGATCCAGAAACTTCTATTTTTGAACCTGAATATAAGGAGGATGACCTACAAGTTTTAGAAGCTGTGTGCTAAACAGTTGCAGCTTTAGTCAAACAGTCATGTCACATGTAGCATGTAGCAGTATTGCTAAGTGCTAAACAAGAATGACAAACATAATAAAACGATCACTTACTGTCCAATGTCTGCTCTCACTGGGATGTAGACAAATGGGATGTAGATATCTTCCCCTTTACATGAATTATTCATCATAATCCTCACAAAAGATTTTAAGAGCATCTTGTTGTCTTTCTCGCCATCTCCAGGTCTACATTGGCTGTCAAAGTTGACCAACTTGTCAGATTATGTCCACAATCTTCGACTATCCAGGTGAGGAGCTTTATTTATAATCTAGAATTAACTTTCACCAGTTTAGAGGCCATGCAGCAGCTCAATATGTCAATATAGCAGCAGAAACTTGTTAGCTCTCTAAAAGTAGTTCCTCTGCGTTAGCACTTTGATAACATTGCTAATACTTGTCAATATTCATGTCACATGTAAATGAAGTATTGTTGGCACTTTTTGGAGGTGTTATGGGCGGAATAGTGTACTAATATTAGCTACCTCTTACTGGCTGTATTTTACGACTTAGAATGCATAAAAAAGGGGAATATCTGCTCATATTCTAATGTAAGGATTATGAATAATAGACAAAACTCCCCAAAATGTGCAGTTCCTCTTATAGTAGAATTTAGGCAAACTTGATGAAAGACAACAAAAACTACTTTGGGATGATCCAGAAACTTGTATTTTTGAGCCTGAATATAAGGAGGATGACTTACAAGTTTTAGAAGCTGTGTGCTAAACAGTTGCAGTTTTAGACAAAAAGTGCCGTTCCTCTTGAAGTACAATTTTGGCAAACTTGATGAAAGACAACAAAGACTACTTTGGGATGATTCAGAAACTTCTATTTTTGAACCTGAGTATAAGGAGGATGACCTACAAGTTTTAGACAAAAAGTGCAGTTTCTCTTGAAGTACAATTTTGGCAAACTTGATGAAAGACAGCAAAAATTACTTTGGGATGATCCAGAAACTTCTATTTTTGAGCCTGAATATAAGGAGGATGACCTACAAGTTTTAGAAGCTGTGTGCTAAACAGTTGCAGTTTTAGACAAAAAGTGCAGTTCCTCTTGAAGTACAATTTTGGCAAACTTGATGAAAGACAACCAAGACTACTTTGGGATGATCCAGAAACTTATATTTTCTAGCCTGAATATAAGGAGGATGACTTACAAGTTTTAGAAGCTGTGTGCAAAACAGTTGTAGTTTTATACAAAAAGTGCAGTTCCTCTGGAAGTACAATTTTGGCAAACTTGATGAAAGACAACAAAGACTACTTTGGGATGATCCAGAAACTTCTATTTTTGAGCCTGAATATAAGGAGGATGATATACAAGTTTTAGAAGCTGTGTGCAAAACAGTTGTAGTTTTATACAAAAGGTGCAGTTCCTCTTGAAGTACAATTTTGGCAAACTTGATGAAAGACAACAAAGACTACTTTGGGATGATCCAGAAACTTCTATTTTTGAGCCTGAATATAAGGAGGATGACCTACAAGTTTTAGAAGCTGTGTGCTAAATAGTTGCAGTTTTAGATAAAAAAATGCAGTTCCTCTTGAAGTACAATTTTGGCAAACTTGATGAAAGACAACAAAGACTACTTTGGGATGATTCAGAAACTTCTATTTTTGAACCTGAATATAAGGAGGATGACCTACAAGTTTTAGACAAAAAGTGCAGTTTCTCTTGAAGTACAATTTTGGCAAACTTGATGAAAGACAACAAAAATTACTTTGGGATGATCCAGAAGCTTCTATTTTTGAACTTGAATATAAGGAGGATGACTTACAATTTTTAGAAGCTGTGTGCTAAACAGTTGCAGTTTTAGACAAAAAGTGCAGTTCCTCTTGAAGTACAATTTTGGCAAACTTGATTAAAGACAACAAAGACTACTTTGGGATGATTCAGAAACTTCTATTTTTGAACCTGAAAATAAGAAGGATGACCTACAAGTTTTAGACAAAAAGTGCAGTTTCTCTTGAAGTACAATTTTGGCAAACTTGATGAAAGACAACAAAAATTACTTTGGGATGATTCAGAAACTTCTATTTTTGAACTTGAATATAAGGAGGATGACTTACAATTTTTAGAAGCTGTCTGCTAAACAGTTGTAGTTTTAGACAAAAAGTGCAGTTCCTTTTGAAGTACAATTTTGGCAAACTTGATTAAAGACAACAAAGACTACTTTGGGATGATTCAGAAACTTCTATTTTTGAACCTGAAAATAAGGAGGATGACCTACAAGTTTTAGAAGCTGTGTACAAAACAGTTGTAGTTTTAGACAAAAAGTGCAGTTCCTCTTGAAGTACAATTTTGGCAAACTTGATCAAAGACAACAAAGACTACTTTGGGATGATCCAGAAACTTCTATTTTTGAACCTGAATATAAGGAGGATGACCTACAAGTTTTAGACAAAAAGTGCAGTTTCTCTTGAAGTACAATTTTGGCAAACTTGATGAAAGACAACAAAAATTACTTTGGGATGATCCAGAAACTTCTATTTTTGAACTTGAATATAAGGAGGATGACTTACAATTTTTAGAAGCTGTGTGCTAAACAGTTGCAGTTTTAGACAAAAAGTGCAGCTCCTCTTGAAGTACAATTTTGGCAAACTTGATGAAAGACAATAAAGACTACTTTGGGATGATTCAGAAACTTCTATTTTTGAACCTGAAAATAAGGAGGATGACCTACAAGTTTTAGAAGCTGTGTGCTAAACAGTTGCAGCTTTAGTCAAACAGTCATGTCACATGTATCTTGTAGCAGTATTGCTAAGTGCTAAACAAGAATGACAAACATAATAAAACAATCACTTACTGTCCAATGTCTGCTCTCACTGGGATGTAGACAAATGGGATGTAGATATCTTCCCCTTTACATGAATTATTCATCATAATCCTCACAAACGATTTTAAGAGCATCTTGTTGTCTTTCTCGCCATCTCCAGGTCTACATTGGCTGTCAAAGTTGACCAACTTGTCAGATTATGTCCACAACCTTCGACTATCCAGGTGAGGAGCATTTTTCATCATCCAGAATTAACTTTCACCAATTTAGAGGCCATGCAGCAGCTCAATATGTCAATATAGCAGCATAAACTTGTTAGCTCTCTAAAAGTAGTTCCTCTGCGTTAGCACTTTGATAACATTGCTAATACTTGTCAATATTCAGGTCACATGTAAATGAAGTATTGTTGGCACTTTTTGGACGTTTTATGGGCGGAATAGTGTACTAATATTAGCTACCTCTTACTGGCTGTATTTTACGACTTAGAATGCATAAAAAAGGGGAATATCTGCTCTTTTTCTAACGTAAGGATTATGAATAATAGACAAAACTCCCCAAAAGGTGCACTTCCTCTTATAGTACAATTTTGGCAAACTTGATGAAATACAACAAAAACTACTTTGGGATTATTTAGAAACTTCTATTTTTGAACCTGAAAATAGGGAGGATGACCTACAAGTTGTAGAAGCCTTGTGATAAACAGTTGCAGTTTTAGACAAAAAGTGCAGTTCCTCTTGAAGTACAATTTTGGCAAACTTGACGAAAGACAACAAAGTCTACTTTGGGATGATTCAGAAACTTCTATTTTTGAGCCTGAATATAAGGAGGATGACCTACAAGTTTTAGACAAAAAGTGCAGTTTCTCTTGAAGTACAATTTTGGTAGCACAATCTTCCTGTAGGTTTTAGTTGTGGATCCCGACATTAGCGGGATGTTGTCTGCTAATATGAAAGCGTGTCCAGCCAGTCCACTTCCAAAGTCCGCTGTCAGGGACTCGGGCTCACAAAGCCGGACCCTGGGAACTTTGGGGCCGTGCAGTCAATCAATCAGACGCCCCAGAGCGACCTTGTTTTGATTCCCTTCTCCTCCACGTGATGAAAAAAAAAAACACGTCAATAAGACGGCCGCCTTCCCGGCCTCGTTGCTGGTTTCCCGGCCGCGTGTGTTTGAGGGCCACCGAGCGCTCAGGGGCCGCCCGCTTCAAAGGGGCCGTGACAGTGGATGCAGCTGCTGCTCTCAGAGCCCGGCCAGGACTCAGCTGCTGCACCATAAAGACCCCCGCTTCAAAGGCACACACACACACAAACACACACACACACACACACCATGAATGTAAACAACAAATGCCCCCCAAATGCTAACCCTAACCCTAACCCCCCCCCCCCCCCTCAAAAGGAAGTATCCCATAATTTTGGAGTATTTCACATCGCAAATTCCAGTTTTATTCATAAATTTTTTTAAATTGATTCATAATTCCATTTGTTTGTCATTAAAAAAAAAGTCCATTATTTTTACAGTGTGTTGTTGTATGTAGAAAAATGCTAACATTTTTATTTTCAGTAAAAAAAATAATAACTGCCAACCAAGCCATGAATTGTTTTTGTTTTTTTACTGTAAAATACACAACCTTTTTTATATAAATATGTATTGGGCAACACAGTGGTAGAGGGGTTTGTGCGTCTGCCTCACAATACAAAAGTCCTGAGTTCAAACTCCGGCTTCTACCAACATCCAAAGACGTGCACTTAGGGATAGGCCCCTCCCACCT
Organism: Nerophis ophidion; assembly: GCF_033978795.1. Classification (NCBI taxonomy): domain Eukaryota; kingdom Metazoa; phylum Chordata; class Actinopteri; order Syngnathiformes; family Syngnathidae; genus Nerophis; species Nerophis ophidion. The sequence continues at coordinate 3,158,545 of NC_084625.1, forward strand.
CCAAATACATGCACCCGGGCATAGGCCCCTCCCACCTCCAAAGAGATGAACCCGGGGATAGGCCCCTCCCACCTCCAAAGATATGAACCTGGGGATAGGCCCCTCCCCCTCCAAATACATGCACCCGGGCATAGGCCCCTCCCACCTCCAAAGAGATGAACCCGGGGATAGGCCCCTCCCACCTCCAAAGGTATGAACCTGGGGATAGGCCCCTCCCCCTCCAAAGATATGAATCTGGGGATAGGCCCCTCCCACCTCCAAATACATGCACCCGGGCATAGGCCCCTCCCACCTCCAAAGAGATGAACCCGGGGATAGGCCCCTCCCACCTCTAAAGACATGCACCTGGGGATAGGCCCCTCCCACCTCCAAAGATATGAACCTGGGGATAGGCCCCTCCCACCTCCAAATACATGCACCCGGGCATAGGCCCCTCCCACCTCCAAAGATATGAACCTGGGGATAGGCCCCTCCCACCTCCAAATACATGCACCCGGGCATAGGCCCCTCCCACCTCCAAATACATGCACCCGGGCATACGCCCCTCCCACCTCCAAATACATGCACCCGGGCATAGGCCCCTCCCACCTCCAAAGATATGAATCTGGGGATAGGCCCCTCCCACCTCCAAAGATATGCACCTGGGGATAAGCTCCTCCCACCTCCAAAGACATGAACCTGGGGATAGGCCCCTCCCACCTCCAAAGACATGAACCTGGGGATAGGCCCCGCCCACCTGCAAAGACATGCACCTGGGGATAGGCCCCTCCCACCTCCAAAGATATGAACCCTGGGGATAGGCCCCTCCCACCTCCAAAGACATGCACCTGGGGATAGGCCCCTCCCACCTCCAAAGACATGCACCTGGGGATAGGCCCCTCCCACCTCCAAAGACATGCACCTGGGGATAGGCCCCTCCCACCTCCAAAGACATGCACCTGGGGATAGGCCCCTCCCACCTCCAAAGACATGCACCTGGGGATAGGCCCCTCCCACCTCCAAAGACATGCACCTGGGGATAGGCCCCTCCCACCTCCAAAGACATGCACCTGGGGATAGGCCCCTCCCACCTCCAAAGACATGCACCTGGGGATAGGCCCCTCCCACCTCCAAAGATATGAATCTGGGGATAGGCCCCTCCCACCTCCAAAGATATGAACCTGGGGATAGGCCCCTCCCACCTGCAAAGACATGCACCTGGGGATAGGCCCCTCCCACCTCCAAAGATATGAACCTGGGGATAGGCCCCTCCCACCTGCAAAGACATGCACCTGGGGATAGGCCCCTCCCACCTCCAAAGATATGAACCCTGGGGATAGGCCCCTCCCACCTCCAAAGACGTGCACCAGAAAGAACTTTTCTAGACCAGTTCCATGTCATTGATGATGCCAGACTGGAGAAGTGGTTCTGAATGGCCTGCTGGCCCCAGGGTGATCAGGACTCATGGCCCCAGGGTGATCAGGACTCATGGCCCCAGGGTGATCAGGACTCAGGACCCCACCTCTCCACTATGGCCCCAGGGTGATCAGGACTCAGGACCCCACCTCTCCACTATGGCCCCAGGGTGATCAGGACTCATGGCCCCAGGGTGATCAGGACTCATGGCCCCAGGGTGATCAGGACTCATGGCCCCAGGGTGATCAGGACTCATGGCCCCAGAGTGATCAGGACTCATGGCCCCAGGGTGATCAGGACTCATGGCCCCAGGGTGATCAGGACTCCTGGCCCCAGGGTGATCAGGATTCCTGGCCCCAGGGTGATCGGGACTCATGGCCCCAGGGTGATCAGGACTCATGGCCCCAGGGTGATCAGGACTCATGGCCCCAGGGTGATCAGGACTCATGGCCCCAGGGTGATCAGGACTCATGGCCCCAGGGTGATCAGGACTCATGGCCCCAGGGTGATCAGGACTCATGGCCCCAGAGTGATCAGGACTCATGGCCCCAGGGTGATCAGGACTCATGGCCCCAGGGTGATCAGGACTCATGGCCCCAGGGTGATCAGGACTCATGGCCCCAGGGTGATCAGGACTCATGGCCCCAGGGTGATCAGGACTCATGGCCCCAGAGTGATCAGGACTCATGGCCCCAGGGTGATCAGGACTCATGGCCCCAGGGTGATCAGGACTCATGGCCCCAGGGTGATCAGGACTCATGGCCCCAGGGTGATCAGGACTCCTGGCCCCAGGGTGATCAGGACTCATGGCCCCAGGGTGATCAGGACTCATGGCCCCAGGGTGATCAGGACTCATGGCCCCAGGGTGATCAGGACTCATGGCCCCAGGGTGATCAGGACTCCTGGCCCCAGGGTGATCAGGACTCATGGCCCCAGGGTGATCAGGACTCCTGGCCCCAGGGTGATCAGGACTCATGGCCCCAGGGTGATCAGGACTCAGGACCCCACCTTATAATAATGTACTATGTTGGGGTTATAATGTCTTTCACTGACAATAGTTTAAAAATAAAAATAATTATATCTGTAATATTCCATCTAATGTAGCAAAAATATTGTCTGACTACAAGAAGATTTGAAAATCGATAATTAAGATGTTTTCACATTCTCTTGTTGGCAAACATCATTTTTTAAGCTTTCAAATATTTAGTATATTTATTTTAATTATTGTTATTCAAATGTTTTATAGTTTTAATCATTCCTAATGGTGATTGTGAGCGATCCAGCCTGATAGGGATGTGTGATATCACGGATTTTCGGCGATACCAAGACTTTCAAATATTTGTTATATCTAATTTTTTTTTTTTTTTTATGTATTTTAGTTCATATTTTATATTTTTATTTTATTTATGAGCTAAAATCAAGTAGCTGTGCTGCAGTTTGGACACCATTGACAACATCTTTTATTTTAAGGAAACTTTTCAAAAAACAATATAAGAAGTCATCTAAAAACAATTAGTCTATGTTTTTTTTTAGCAAAAATATATTTTTACCTTTTAATATTTTATTATATTTATATATATATTTTTTTTATCATATTTATATATTTTTATTTTATTTATGAGCTAAAATCAAGTTCCTGGCCTGGAAAGCATTTTAAAAAACAAAAGTAGTCATCTAAAGAATATGCGAAATAATAATTACTTTGTCTTTATTTTTATTTTGACAAAAATTAATTTTTTAGGTTTCTAATATTTTTTTTTGTTTTTTATTTACGAGCTAAAATCAAGCACCTGTGCTGCAGTTTGGACACCATTGACATCGTTTATTTTACTGAAACGTTTAAAAAAACAATATAAGTAGTCATCTAAAAACAATTAGTTCTTCTAAATTTTAATTTCAGCAAAAAAAATATTTTTTACTTTTAATATTTTATTATATTTATATGTTTTATTTTATATTTTTATTTCATTCATGAGCTAAAATTAGGAACCTGGGCTGCACTTTGGACACCCCTGGAAATAATTAAAAAAATAAAATAAAATAAAAAAACAGAATAAGTAGTCCTAAAAACAATTAGTTTGTCTATATTTTTATTTTAGCAAAAATGATTTTTAGCTTTATAATATTTTATTTTAAATTTGTATTTTATTTATATATATTTTTGTTTTACTTAACAGCTAAAATCAAGTACCTGTGCTGCAGTTTGGACACCAATGAGAACATCATTTATTTTACTGAAACATTTAGAAATATATAATAATAAGTAGTTATCTAAGAACAATAATTAAATTGTCTATATTTTTATTTTAGCAAAAATATATTTTTTACCTTTTAATATTTTATTTTATTTTTATAATTTATTCTATATATTTTTTTTATTTATGAGCTAAAATCAAGTACCCGTGCTGCACTTTGGACATAAAAAAAAAAAAAGTAGTCATCCAAAAACAATTTGTTTTTATATATATATATATATTTTTTTTTAGCAAAAATATATTTTTAAAATTTTTAATATATAATTTGTATTATGTATATATTTTATTTTATATTTTTATTTTATTTATGGGCTAAAATCAAGTGTCTGGGCTGCACTTTGGACACCACTTGAAATATAAAAAAAAAAAAAAAACAATAAGTAGTCATCTAAAAACAATTACTTTGTCTATTTTTTTATTTTAGCAAAAATATATTTTTTACCTTTTAATATTTTATTTTATTTTTATAATTTATTAAATATATTTTTTTTATTTATGAGCTAAAATCAAGTACCCATCCTGCAGTTTGGACGCCATTGACAACATCATTTATTTGACTGAAACATAAAAAAAAACAATAAGTAGTCATCTAAAAACAATTAGTTTGTCTATATTTCAATTTTAGCAAAAATGTTTTTTAGCTTTCTAATATTTTATTTAAAATTTGTATTTTATTTATATATATTTTATTTTTATTTAACAGCTAAAATCAAGTGTCTGGGCTGCACTTTGGACACCACTTGAAATATAAAAAACAAAACAATAAGTAGTCATCTAAAAACAATTAGTTCGTCCATATTTTTATTTTAGCAAAAATATATTTTTTACCTTCTAATATTTTATTTTATTTATATATTTTATTTGATATTTTTATTTTATTTATGAGCTAAAATCAAGTACCTGTGCTGCAGGTGACATCATTTATTTGACTGAAACATTAAAAAAAAATTGTCATCTAAAAACAATTTGTTTTTCTAAATTTTTCTTTTAGCAAAATATATTTTTTACCTTTTTAATATTTAATTTTTATCATATGTATATATTTTATTACATTTTTATTTTATTTATGAGCTGAAATCAAGTGTCTAAGCTGCACTTTGGAAATAATTAAAAAAAACATAAGTAGTTATCTAAAAACAATTAGTTTGTATTTTTAGTTTTACCAGAAAAAAATGTTTTAGCTTCTTATATTTTCCATCCATCCATTTCAATCGGGAGGAAGGTGGTGTACACCCTGGACAAGTCGCAATCTTATTTTCTTATATTTTATTTTATTTCAATTTTAAATGTGTTTTATATTTATATATTTATTTAATTTATGAGCTTAAATCAAATATTTCTTTAGCCATCCTGACATTGAGAACATTTATTTGACTGAAAATCATTTTTAAAAACAAAATAGTTATCCAAAATAAAACTTACTTCGGCTATATTTATATTTTAATATAAATATATATTTCAAAGTGAAGTATCTAGTACAAAATGACTGTACAACACAATTTTCTGGACAAAAACCATACCAAAAATTATATTTCCAACCATAAAAAAGGAAACAGCATTCCAAAAACATCAGGAAGTGCTGCACATATTTAGTTTTTAAACCTCAAATAATACTTTCAGACAAATATTTGAAAGGAGAAGCTTTGATAGTGTTTAGTAGTACATGTTGGAAGTATTTGTCGTGCCGGTGTCGGCCTGCAGGGGGCGTGCCAGCGCAGCAACCTGCGGCTGCCGTGGGAGGGAGGGGAGGGGGGGAGAGGGGTGAGGGGGGCCCCCACGGCCTCACAATGGCCCCACGGGGGACCCACGCACGCACGCAGGGCCACTTTCAAGGGAGGAAATGGGTTTTGTTAGATGGAGGAGCTCTAATACTAAAAGAGGGAACAGAAAGTCACCATTACATGTCTTTATTATCGACCATCTGATATCACATACATCTACTATGTACACACTTAGTATCATCTTTATTTATCTACTATGTACACACTTAGTATCATCTTTATTTATCTACTATGTACACACTTAATATCATCTTTATTTATCTACTATGTACACACTTAATATCATCTTTATTTATCTACTATGTACACACTTAATATCATATTTATTTATCTACTATGTACACACTTAATATCATCTTTATTTATCTACTATGTACACACTTAATATCATATTTATTTATCTACTATGTACACACTTAATATCATATTTATTTATCTACTATGTACACACTTAATATCATCTTTATTTATCTACTATGTACACACTTAATATCATATTTATTTATCTACTATGTACACACTTAATATCATATTTATCTACTATGTACACACTTAGTATCATCTTTATTTATCTACTATGTACACACTTAATATCATCTTTATTTATCTACTATGTACACACTTAGTATCATCTTTATTTATCTACTATGTACACACTTAATATCATATTTATTTATCTACTATGTACACACTTAATATCATATTTATTTATCTACTATGTACACACTTAATATCATCTTTATTTATCTACTATGTACACACTTAATATCATATTTATTTATCTACTATGTACACACTTAATATCATATTTATCTACTATGTACACACTTAGTATCATCTTTATTTATCTACTATGTACACACTTAATATCATCTTTATTTATCTACTATGTACACACTTAGTATCATCTTTATTTATCTACTATGTACACACTTAATATCATCTTTATTTATCTACTATGTACACACTTAATATCATCTATTTATCTACTATGTACACACTTAATATCATCTTTATTTATCTACTATGTACACACTTAATATCATCTTTATTTATCTACTATGTACACACTTAATATCATATTTATCTACTATGTACACACTTAATATCATATTTATCTACTATGTACACACTTAATATCATCTATTTATCTACTATGTACACACTTAATATCATCTTTATTTATCTACTATGTACACACTTAATATCATCTTTATTTATCTACTATGTACACACTTAATATCATTTTTATTTATCTACTATGTACACACTTAATATCATCTATTTATCTACTATGTACACACTTAATATCATCTTTATTTATCTACTATGTACACACTTAATATCATCTTTATTTATCTACTATGTACACACTTAATATCATCTTTATTTATCTACTATGTACACACTTAATATCATCTTTATTTATCTACTATGTACACACTTAATATCATCTTTATTTATCTACTATGTACACACTTAATATCATATTTATCTACTATGTACACACTTAATATCATATTTATCTACTATGTACACACTTAATATCATATTTATCTACTATGTACACACTTAATATCATCTTTATCTACTATGTACACACTTAATATCATATTTATTTATCTACTATGTACACACTTAATATCATCTTTATTTATCTACTATGTACACACTTAATATCATCTTTATTTATCTACTATGTACACACTTAATATCATCTTTATTTATCTACTATGTACACACTTAATATCATATTTATTTATCTACTATGTACACACTTAATATCATATTTATTTATCTACTATGTACACACTTAATATCATCTTTATTTATCTACTATGTACACACTTAATATCATATTTATTTATCTACTATGTACACACTTAATATCATATTTATCTACTATGTACACACTTAGTATCATCTTTATTTATCTACTATGTACACACTTAATATCATCTTTATTTATCTACTATGTACACACTTAGTATCATCTTTATTTATCTACTATGTACACACTTAATATCATCTTTATTTATCTACTATGTACACACTTAATATCATCTATTTATCTACTATGTACACACTTAATATCATCTTTATTTATCTACTATGTACACACTTAATATCATCTTTATTTATCTACTATGTACACACTTAATATCATATTTATCTACTATGTACACACTTAATATCATATTTATCTACTATGTACACACTTAATATCATCTATTTATCTACTATGTACACACTTAATATCATCTTTATTTATCTACTATGTACACACTTAATATCATCTTTATTTATCTACTATGTACACACTTAATATCATTTTTATTTATCTACTATGTACACACTTAATATCATCTATTTATCTACTATGTACACACTTAATATCATCTTTATTTATCTACTATGTACACACTTAATATCATCTTTATTTATCTACTATGTACACACTTAATATCATCTTTATTTATCTACTATGTACACACTTAATATCATCTTTATTTATCTACTATGTACACACTTAATATCATCTTTATTTATCTACTATGTACACACTTAATATCATATTTATCTACTATGTACACACTTAATATCATATTTATCTACTATGTACACACTTAATATCATATTTATCTACTATGTACACACTTAATATCATATTTATCTACCATGTACACACTTAATATCATATTTATCTACTATGTACACACTTAATATCATATTTATTTACTATGTACACACTTAATATCATCTTTATTTATCTACTATGTACACACTTAATATCATCTTTATTTATCTACTATGTACACACTTAATATCATCTTTATTTATCTACTATGTACACACTTAATATCATCTTTATTTATCTACTATGTACACACTTAATATCATCTTTATTTATCTACTATGTACACACTTAATATCATCTTTATTTATCTACTATGTACACACTTAATATCATATTTATCTACTATGTACACACTTAATATCATATTTATCTACTATGTACACACTTAATATCATCTATTTATCTACTATGTACACACTTAATATCATCTTTATTTATCTACTATGTACACACTTAATATCATCTTTATTTATCTACTATGTACACACTTAATATCATCTTTATTTATCTACCATGTACACACTTAATATCATCTTTATTTATCTACTATGTACACACTTAATATCATCTTTATTTATCTACTATGTACACACTTAATATCATCTTTATTTATCTACTATGTACACACTTAATATCATATTTATCTACTATGTACACACTTAATATTATATTTATCTACTATGTACACACTTAATATCATCTATTTATCTACTATGTACACACTTAATATCATTTTTATTTATCTACTATGTACACACTTAATATCATCTTTATTTATCTACTATGTACACACTTAATATCATTTTTATTTATCTACTATGTACACACTTAATATCATCTATTTATCTACTATGTACACACTTAATATCATCTTTATTTATCTACTATGTACACACTTAATATCATCTTTATTTATCTACTATGTACACACTTAATATCATCTTTATTTATCTACTATGTACACACTTAATATCATCTTTATTTATCTACTATGTACACACTTAATATCATCTTTATTTATCTACTATGTACACACTTAATATCATATTTATCTACTATGTACACACTTAATATCATATTTATCTACTATGTACACACTTAATATCATATTTATCTACTATGTACACACTTAATATCATATTTATCTACCATGTACACACTTAATATCATATTTATCTACTATGTACACACTTAATATCATATTTATTTACTATGTACACACTTAATATCATCTTTATTTATCTACTATGTACACACTTAATATCATCTTTATTTATCTACTATGTACACACTTAATATCATCTTTATTTATCTACTATGTACACACTTAATATCATCTTTATTTATCTACTATGTACACACTTAATATCATCTTTATTTATCTACTATGTACACACTTAATATCATCTTTATTTATCTACTATGTACACACTTAATATCATATTTATCTACTATGTACACACTTAATATCATATTTATCTACTATGTACACACTTAATATCATATTTATCTACTATGTACACACTTAATATCATATTTATCTACTATGTACACACTTAATATCATATTTATCTACTATGTACACACTTAATATCATATTTATCTACTATGTACACACTTAATATCATATTTATCTACTATGTACACACTTAATATCATATGTATCTACTATGTACACACTTAATATCTTTATTTATGCTAAATTATACTATACCCAAGTATACAAAATAATACTATACTCAACCATACTTTCAATTATACTCAACTATACTAAATTATATTACACTCAACTATACTAAATTATACTAGATTCAACTATATTAAATTCTATACTCAAATTCCACTATACTCAACTATGCTAAATTCTACTATACTAAAATGTACAACAATCAACTATACTAAATTATACTTTACTAATTGTACTAAATTATACTATACCCAAATTCTACTATACTCAACCATACTTTAAATTATACCCAACTATACAAAATTACACATCTCAATTATACTCAACTATACAGAATTATACTTTACTTAAATATACTAAATTACACCATACCCAACTATATTAAATTTTATTATACTCAACCATACTCTGAATTATACTCAACTATACTAAATTACTCAACTCAATTATTCTACAATAAATTATACTATACTCAACTATACTAAAGTAAACTATACTCAACTATCCTAAATTCTACGATACTTAACTATACTAAACTGTACAAAAATCAACTATACTAAATTATTCTTTACTTAATTATACCAATTTATACCATACTGAACTATACTAAATTATACTATACTCAACTATACTAAAATTCACAACTCAATTATGCTCAACTATACTAAATTATACTTTACTCAACTATACTACACTTAACTTTTATACTGTTATGCTACACTTTACCAAATTATACTCAACTCTACAAAATGATGTTATTTTACTAGATGTTATACTTCCCTAAACTAAACAACAAACTATACTAGCCTGTTGTACTACGCTACTATCATACTGCTGTACACCAAACTATACTGTACTACTATATACTCTCTTATAGTACTCTGTACTATACCTAACTGTACTATACTACTGTATTAGTATTAATACTATACTATACAAAGCTAGACAACTTTAGTATTTAACTACTTTATACTGTATCATACCTACTGTATACCATACTACACGGTATTTTACTACTGTATACTCCACTACACTATTCTACCGCATACTATATAATACTGTTGTAAAGTGTACTACACTACTTTATATTGTAGTAGTGTATACTACACCTTACTATACTATAGGTACTATATTATACTATGCTACTGTGGTCTATACAATACTACTGTTTACTAAAAAATACTTAACTATACTACTGTATACTATAAACTTTTGCTATTGCTATATTCTACTACTGTGTACTATACTTCCCACCCGGGCTTTAGCTTAAAGGGTTAGCATGGCTCCTACAATGTGTAGTGTAGCATGTTTAGCTAGCCCGGGTCCTCCAGTGATAATGCTACTTATTTGATCTGCCGTCGATGCCACTCTTGTTTGCTTGTTGCTGTCAAAGATGTGACAAAATATGTCGTCAATCAATCAATCAATCAATTAATCAATGGATTCCAAAGTGTTTGGATAGTCGCGAGTGCGTGGACACGATCCATCACTTCATAACAAGAGTGTTTGTGGTCATTGGGAGGACAAGAAAGCAGCTTTAAATGTTTCCAGTGAAGAATGGCTGAGAAATAATAATAATAATAATAATAATACATCATCACTTTCAGCAGGTGCTAGCACGCTGAGTTATTAATGCTAGCTTTTCTGCCGACTCGGTGTTTTCTCCGACTCGCACTTTTTATTCTGCAAACTCTCAGAGTTCTACTTCTCCTGCAGGATTTAAGTTGCTACTTTATGAACAAAGATAGCGTGTTCTGTACTTTAGCAATCATGATAGCATCTTCTGTACTTTATATGATAGCATGTTCTGTACTTTATATGATAGCATGTTCTATACTTTATATGATAGCATGTTCTGTTCTTTAGCAATCATGGTAGCAGGTTCTGTACTTTAGCAAACATGGTAGCATGTTCTGTACTTTATGACTCATGATAGCATGTTAGCGCATGTAAAAATATGTCAGTATATGTTAGCATGTGTTAGCGCATGTAAAAATATGTCAGTGTAAAAATATGTCAGTGTATGTTAGCATGTTATCGCATGTAAAAATATGTCAGTGTATTTTAGCATGTTAGCACATGTAAAAATTTTTTGTGTAAAAACATGTCAGTGTAGGTTAGCATGTGTTAACACAAAAATATGTCAATGTAAAAATATGATAGTGTATGTTAGCATGTGTTAGCACATGTAAAAATATGTCAGTGTATGTTAGCATGTGTTAGCGCATGTAAAAATATGTCAATGTTTTTTAGCATGTGTTAGCGCATGTAAAAATATGTCAGTATATGTTAGCATGTGTTAGCGCATGTAAAAATATGTCAGTGTAAAAATATGTCAGTGTATGTTAGCATGTGTTATCGCATGTAAAAATATGTCAGTGTTAACACATGTAAAATATTTTTGTGTAAAAATATATCAGTGTATGTTAGCATGTGTTAACGCATATAAAAATATGTCAATGTAAAAATATGATAGTGTATGTTAGCATGTGTTAGCGCATATAAAAATATGTCAGTGTATGTTAGCATGTGTTAGCACATGTGAAAATATGTCAGTGTATGTTAGTATGTGTTTAAGCATGTAAAAATATGTCAGTGTTTGTTAGCATGTGTTATCGCATGTGAAAATATGTCAGTGTATGATAGCATGTGTTAGCTCATGTAAAAATATGTCGGTGTATGTTAGCATGTGTTTGCGCATGTAAAAATATGTCATTGTAAAAATATGTTAGTATGTGTTATCGCATGTAATATGTGTCAGTGTAAAAATATGACAGTATGTTAACATGTGTTAGCGCATGTAAAAATGTCAGTGTATGCTAGCATGTTAGCGCATGTAAAAATATGTAACTTTAAAAATATGTTAGTGTATAGTAGCATGTGTTATCGCATGTAAAATATGTCGGTGTAAAAATATGGCAGTGTATGTTATGAGTTAGCGCATGTAAAAATATCTGTGTATGTTAGCATGTGTTAGCGCATGTAGAAATATGTCAGTGTAAAAATATGTCAGTGTATGTTAGCATGTGCTAGCGCATGTAAAAATATGTCTGTATATGTTAGCATGTGTTAGCGCATGTAAAATATGTCAATGTAAAAATATGACAGTTAATGTTAGCATGTGTTAGCGTATGTAAAACATGTCACTGTATGTTAGCATGTGTTAGCACATGTGAAATATTTTTGTATAAAAATATGTCAGTGTATGTTATTATGTGTTAGCGCATGTAAAAATATGTCAGTGTATGTTAGCATGTTAGCGCATGTAAAAATATGTCGGTGAATGTTAACATGTGTTTACGCATGTAAAAATATGTCAGTGTATGTTAGCATGTGTTAGCGCATGTAAAATTATGTCAGTGTATGTTAGCATGTTTTAGCGCATGTAAAAATATGTCGGTGTATTTAAGCATGTGTTAACGCATGTAAAAATATGTCAGTGTAAAAATATGTTAGTTTATGTTAGCATGTGTTATCACAAGTAAAAATATTTCAGTGTATGTTAGCATGTGTTAACGCATGTAAAAATATGTCACTGTAAAAATATGATACTGTATGTGTTAGCGCATGTAGAAATATGTCAGTGTAAAAATATGTCAGTGTATGTTAGCATGTGTTAGCGCATGTAAAAATATTTCATTGTAAAAATATGTTGGTGTATGTTAGCATGTGTTATAGTAATTACAAATATTTCAGTGTATGTTAGCGTGTGTTAACGCACGTAAAAATATGATACTGTATGTTTGCATATGTTAGAGCATGTAGAAATATGTCAGTGTATAAATATGTCAATGTATGTTAGCGTTTGTTAGCGGATGTAAAAACATGTCAGTGTGTTTTAGCATGTGTTAGCGCATGTAAAAATATGTCAGTGTATGTTAGCATGTGTTAGCGCATGTAAAAATATGTCAGTGTATGTTAGCATGTGTTAGCGCATGTAAAAATATGTCAGTGTATGTTAGCATGTGTTAGCGCATGTAAAATATGTGTATGTTAGCATGTTTTAGGGCATGTAAAAATATGTCGGTTTATATAAGTATGTGTTAGCGCATAAAAAAATATGTCAGTGCATGTTAGCATGTGTTAGCGCATGTAAAAATATATCAGTATATGTTAACATATACTGTAAAAATATGTCAAAGTAAAAATATGTCAGTGTATGTTACCATGTGCTAGCGCATGTAAAAATATGTCTGTATATGTTAGCATGTGTTAGCTATGTAAAAAAGTGTCTGTGTGAAAATATGACAGTGTATGTTAGCATTCGTAGCGCATGTAAAAATATGTCAGTGTATGTTAGCATGTGTTAGCGCATGTAAAAATATATCAATGTAAAAATGACAGTGTATGTTAGCATGTGTTAGCGCATGTAAAAATATGTCAGTGTATGTTAGCATGTGTTAGCGCATGTAAAAATATATCAATGTAAAAATATGTCAGTGTATGTTAGCATGTGTTAGCGCATGTAAAAATATGTCAGTGTAAAAATATGTTGGTGTATGTTAGCATGTGTTATAGCAATTACAAATATTTCAGTGTATGTTAGTGTGTGTTAACGCATGTAAAAATATGATACTGTATGTTTGCATATGTTAGAGCATGTAGAAATATGTCAGTGTACAAATATGTCAATGTATGTTAGCGTTTGTTAGCGGATGTAAAAACATGTCAGTGTGTTTTAGCATGTGTTAGCGCATGTAAAAATATGTCAGTGTATGTTAGCAAGTGTTAGCGCATGTAAAAATATGTCAGTGTATGTTAGCATGTGTTAGCGCATGTAAAAATATGTCAGTGTATGTTAGCATGTGTTAGCGCATGTAAAAATATGTGTATGTTAGCATGTTTTAGGGCATGTAAAAATATGTCGGTTTATATAAGCATGTGTTAGCGCATAAAAAAATATGTCAGTGTATGTTAGCATGTGTTAGCGCATGTAAAAATATATCAGTATATGTTAACATATGTTAGCGCATGTAAAAATATGTCGAAGTAAAAATATGTCAGTGTATGTTACCATGTGCTAGCGCATGTAAAAGTATGTCTGTATATGTTAGCATGTGTTAGCTATGTAAAAAAGTGTCTGTGTGAAAATATGACAGTGTATGTTAGCATTCATTAGCGCATGTAAAAATATGTCAGTGTATGTTAGCATGTGTTAACGCATGTAAAAATATATCAATGTAAAAATGACAGTGTATGTTAGCATGTGTTAGCGCATGTAAGAACATATCAGTGTAAGTTAGCATGTGTTAGCACATGTAAAATATTTTTGTGAAAAAAATATGTCAGTGTATGTTAGCATGTGTTAGCGCATGTAAAATATGTTAGCATGTGTTTGCGCTTGTAAAAATATTTCAGTGTAAAAATATGACAGTGTATGTTAGCATGTGTTAACGCATGTAAAAATATGTCATTGTAAAAATATGTCAGTGTATGTTAGCATGTGTTAGCGCATATAAAAATATGTCAGTGTATGTTAGCATGTGTTAGCGCAGGTAAAAATCTGTCGATGTATGTTAGCATGTGTTAGCGCAGGTAAAAATCTGTCGATGTAAAAATATAGCTTGTAAAAATATTTCAGTGTATGTCAGCATGTTTTAGCACATGTAAAAATATGTTAGTGTATGTTAGCATGTGTTAGCACATTTAAAAATATGCTGGTTTATGTTATTATGTGTTTAAGCATGTAAAAATATGTCAATGTATGTTAGCATGTGTTAGCGCATGTAAAAATATTTCAATGTAAAAATATGACGGTGTATGTTAGCATGTGTTAACGCATGTAAAAATATGTCAGTGTATGTTAGCATGTGTTAATGCATGTAAAAATGTGTCGGTGTATGTTTGACATATTTTTACATGCGTAAACACATGCTGTGTATGTTAGCATGTGTTAGCGCATGTAAAATTATGTCAGTGTTTGTTAGCATGTGTTAGCGCATGTAAAAATATGTTAGCATGTGCTTGCGCTTGTAAAAATATTTCAGTGTATGTCAGCACATGTAAAAATATGTCAGTGTATGTTAGCATGTGTTAATGCATGTAAAAATATGTCGGTGTATGTTAGCATGTGTTTACACATGTAAATTTGTATTAGCGCATGTAAAATTATGTCAGTGTTTGTTAGCATGTGTTAGCGCATGTAAAAATATGTTAGCATGTGCTTGCGCTTGTAAAAATATTTCAGTGTATGTCAGCACATGTAAAAATATGTCAGTGTATGTTAGCATGTGTTAACGCATGTAAAAATATGTCGGTGTATTTTAGCATGTGTTTATGCATGTAAAAATATGTCAGTGTATGTTAGCATGTGTTAGCGCATGTAAAATATGTCGATGTATGTTAGCATGTGATTGCGCTTGTAAAAATATTTCAGTGTATGTCAGCATGTGTTAGCACATTTAAAAATATGTTGGTTTATGTTAGCATGTGTTAGCGCATGTAAAAATATGTCAATGTAAAAATATGACGGTGTATGTTAGCATGTGTTAACGCATGTAAAAATATGTCAGTGTATGTTAGCATGTGTTAACGCATGCAAAAATATGTCAGTGTATGTTAGCATGTGTTAGCACATTTAAAAATATGTTAGCATGTGTTAGCGCATGTAAAAATATGTCAATCTAAAAATATGACGGTGTATGTTAGCATGTGTTAACGCATGTAAAAATATGTCAGTGTATGTTAGCACGTGTTAACGCATGCAAAAATATGTCAGTGTATGTTAGCATGTGTTAGCGCATGTAAAATATGTCGATGTATGTTAGCATGTGTTTGCGCTTGTAAAAATATTTCAGTGTATGTCAGCATGTGTCAGCACATTTTAAAATATGTTAGTGTATGTTAGCATGTGTTAGCGCAGGTAAAAATATGTTAGCATGTGTTTGCGCTTGTAAAAATATTTCAGTGTAAAAATATGACAGTGTATGTTAGCATGTGTTAACGCATGTAAAAATATGTCATTGTAAAAATATGTCAGTGTATGTTAGCATGTGTTAGCGCATATACAAATATGTCAGTGTATGTTAGCATGTGTTAGCGCAGGTAAAAATCTGTCGATGTATGTTAGCATGTGTTTGCGCTTGTAAAAATATTTCAGTGTAAAAATATGACAGTGTATGTTAGCATGTGTTAACGCATGTAAAAATATATCATTGTATGTTAGCATGTGTTAACGCATGTAAAAATATGTCATTGTAAAAATATGTCAGTGTATGTTAGCATGTGTTAGCGCATATGAAAATATGTCAGTGTATGTTAGCATGTGTTAGCACTTGTAAAATTATGTCTGTATATTTTAGCATGTGTTATTGAGGTAACAATGTCAGTGTAAAAATATGTCAGTGTATGTTAGCACATGTAAAATATTTTTGTGAAAAAAATATGTCAGTTTAGCGCATATAAAAATATGTCAGTGTATGTTAGCTTGTGTTAGCGCATGTAAAAATATGTTAAGATATGTTTGTGCTTGTAAAAATATTTCAGTGTAAAAATATGACAGTGTATGTTAGCATGTGTTAACGCATGTAAAAATATGTCATTGTAAAAATACGTCAGTGTATGTTAGCATGTGTTAGCGCATATAAAAATATGTCAGTGTATGTTAGCATGTGTTAACGCATGCAAAAATATGTCAATGTAAAAATATGACGGTGTGTTAACGCATGTAAAAATATGTCAGTGTATGTTAGCATGTGTTAACGCATGTAAAAATATGTCGGTGTATTTTAGCATGTGTTTATGCATGTAAAAATATGTCGGTGTATGTTAGCGCATGTAAAATATGTCGATGTATGTTAGCATGTGATTGCGCTTGTAAAAATATTTCAGTGTATGTCAGCATGTGTTAGCACATTTAAAAATATGTTGGTTTTTGTTAGCATGTGTTAGCGCATGTAAAAATATGTCAATGTAAAAATATGACGGTGTATGTTAGCATGTGTTAACGCATGTAAAAATATGTCAGTGTATGTTAGCATGTGTTAACGCATGTAAAAATATGTCGGTGTATGTTAGCATGTGTTTACGCATGTAAAAATATGTCAGTGTATGTTAGCATGTGTTAGCGCATGTTAAATATGTCGATGTATGTTAGCATGTGTTTGCGCTTGTAAAAATATTTCAGTGTATGTCAGCATGTGTTAGCACATTTAAAAATATGTTGGTTTATGTTAGAATGTGTTAGCGCATATAAAAATATGTCAGTGTATGTTAGCATGTGTTAACGCATGTAAAAATATGTCAATGTAAAAATATGACGGTGTATTTTAGCATGTGTTAACGCATGTAAAAATATGTCAGTGTATGTTAGCATGTGTTAGCGCATGTAAAAATATGTCAATGTAAAAATATGACTGTGTATGTTAGCATGTGTTAGCGCATATAAAAATATGTCAGTGAATGTTAGCATGTGTTAACGCATGTAAAAATATGTCAATGTAAAAATATGACGGTGTATGTTAGCATGTGTTAACGCATGTAAAAACATGTCAGTGTATGTTATCATGTGTTAACGCATGTAAAAATATGTCGGTGTATGTTAGCATGTGTTTATGCATGTAAAAATATGTCAGTGTATGTTAGCATGTGTTAGCACATTTAAAAATATGTTGGTTTATGTTAGCATGTGTTAGCGCATGTAAAAATATGTCAATGTAAAAATATGACGGTGTATGTTAGCATGTGTTAACGCATGTAAAAATATGTCGGTGTATGTTAGCATGTAAAAATATGTCAGTGTATGTTAGCATGTGTTAGCGCATGTAAAATATGTCGATGTATGTTAGCATGTGTTTGCGCTTGTAAAAATATTTCAGTGTATGTCAGCATGTGTTAGCACATTTAAAAATATGTTAGCATATGTTAGCGCATCTAAAAATATGTCAATGTAAAAATATGACGGTGTATGTTAGCATGTGTTAACGCATGTAAAAATACATCAGTGTATGTTAGCATGTGTTAACGCATGTAAAAATATGTCAGTGTATGTTAGCATGTGTTAGCGCATGTAAAATATGTCAATGTATGTTAGCATGTGTTTGCGCTTGTAAAAATATTTCAGTGTATGTCAGCATGTGTCAGCACATTTAAAAATATGTTGGTTTATGTTAGCATGTGTTAGCGCATGTAAAAATATGTCAATGTAAAAATATGACGGTGTACGTTAGCATGTGTTAACGCATGTAAAAATATGTCAGTGTATGTTAGCATGTGTTAACGCATGTAAAAATATGTCGGTGTATGTTAGCATGTGTTAACGCATGTAAAAATATGTCAATGTAAAAATATGACGGTGTACGTTAGCATGTGTTAACGCATGTAAAAATATGACGGTGTATGTTAGCATGTGTTAACGCATGTAAAAATATGTCAGTGTATGTTAGCATGTGTTAACGCATGTAAAAATGTCGGTGTATGTTAGCATGTGTTAACGCATGTAAAAATATGTCAGTGTATGTTAGCATGTGTTAACGCATGTAAAAATGTCGGTGTATGTTAGCATGTGTTAACGCATGTAAAAATATGTCAGTGTATGTTAGCATGTGTTAACGCATGTAAAAATATGTCGGTGTATGTTAGCATGTGTTAACGCATGTAAAAATGTCGGTGTATGTTAGCACGTGTTAACGCATGTAAAAATATGTCAGTGTATGTTAGCATGTGTTAACGCATGTAAAAATATGTCTGTGTATGTTAGCATATGTTTGCGCTTGTAAAAATATTTCAGTGTATGTCAGCATGTGTTAGCACATTTAAAAATATGTTAGCATGTGTTAGCGCATGTAAAAATATGTCAATGTAAAAATATGACGGTGTATGTTAGCATGTGTTAGCGCATATAAAAATATGTCAGTGAATGTTAGCATGTGTTAACGCATGTAAAAATATGTCAATGTAAAAATATGACGGTGTATGTTAGCATGTGTTAACGCATGTAAAAATATGTCAGTGTATGTTAGCATGTGTTAACGCATGTAAAAATATGTCGGTGTATGTTAGCATGTGTTTATGCATGTAAAAATATGTCAGTGTATGTTAGCATGTGTTAGCGCATGTAAAATATGTCGATGTATGTTAGCATGTGTTTGCGCTTGTAAAAATATTTCAGTGTATGTCAGCATGTGTTAGCACATTTAAAAATATGTTGGTTTATGTTAGCATGTGTTAGCGCATGTAAAAATATGTCAATTTAAAAATATGACGGTGTATGTTAGCATGTGTTAACGCATGTAAAAATATGTCGGTGTAAGTTAGCATGTACAAATATGTCAGTGTATGTTAGCATGTGTTAGCGCATGTAAAATATGTCGATGTATGTTAGCATGTGTTTGCGCTTGTAAAAATATTTCAGTTTATATCAGCATGTGTTAGCACATTTAAAAATATGTTAGCATATGTTAGCGCATCTAAAAATATGTCAATGTAAAAATATGACGGTGTATGTTAGCATGTGTTAACGCATGTAAAAATATGTCAGTGTATGTTAGCATGTGTTAACGCATGTAAAAATATGTCAGTGTATGTTAGCATGTGTTAGCGCATGTAAAATATGTCAATGTATGTTAGCATGTGTTTGCGCTTGTAAAAATATTTCAGTGTATGTCAGCATGTGTCAGCACATTTAAAAATATGTTGGTTTATGTTAGCATGTGTTAGCGCATGTAAAAATATGTCAATGTAAAAATATGTTAGCATGTGTTAACGCATGTAAAAATATGTCAGTGTATGTTAGCATGTGTTAACGCATGTAAAAATATGTCGGTGTATGTTAGCATGTGTTTACGCATGTAAAAATATGTCAGTGTATGTTAGCATGTGTTAGCGCATGTAAAATATGTCGATGTATGTTAGCATGTGTTTGGGCTTGTAAAAATATTTCAGTGTATGTCAGCATGTGTTAGCACATTTAAAAATATGTTGGCATGTGTTAGCGCATGTAAAAATATGTCAATGTAAAAATATGACGGTGTATATTAGCATGTGTTAACGCATGCAAAAATATGTCAGTGTATGTTAGCATGTGTTAGCGCATGTAAAATATGTCGATGTATGTTAGCATGTGTTTGCGCTTGTAAAAATATTTCAGTGTATGTCAGCATGTGTTAGCACATTTAAAAATATGTTAGCATATGTTAGCGCATCTAAAAATATGTCAATGTAAAAATATGACGGTGTATGTTAGCATGTGTTAACGCATGTAAAAATATGTCAGTGTATGTTAGCATGTGTTAACGCATGTAAAAATATGTCGGTGTATGTTAGCATGTGTTTACGCATTTACAAATATGTCAGTGTATGTTAGCATGTGTTAGCGCATGTAAAATATGTCGATGTATGTTAGCATGTGTTTGCGCTTGTAAAAATATTTCAGTGTATGTCAGCATGTGTTAGCACATTTAAAAATATGTTAGCGCATCTAAAAATATGTCAATTTAAAAATATGACGGTGTATGTTAGCATGTGTTAACGCATGTAAAAATATGTCAGTGTATGTTAGCATGTGTTAGCGCATGTAAAATATGTCGATGTATGTTAGCATGTGTTTGCGCTTGTAAAAATATTTCAGTGTATGTGAGCATGTGTCAGCACATTTAAAAATATGTTGGTTTATGTTAGCATGTGTTAGCGCATGTAAAAATATGTCAATGTAAAAATATGACGGTGTATGTTAGCATGTGTTAACGCATGTAAAAATATGTCAGTGTATGTTAGCATGTGTTAACGCATGTAAAAATGTCGGTGTATGTTAGCATGTGTTTACGCTTGTAAAAATATGTCAGTGTATGTTAGCATGTGTTAGCGCATGTAAAATATGTCGATGTATGTTAGCATGTGTTTGCGCTTGTAAAAATATTTCAGTGTATGTCAGCATGTGTTAGCACATTTAAAAATATGTTAGCATGTGTTAGCGCATGTAAAAATATGTCAATGTAAAAATATGACGGTGTATGTCAGCATGTGTTAGCACATTTAAAAATATGTTAACGCATGCAAAAATATGTCAGTGTATGTTAGCATGTGTTAGCGCATGTAAAATATGTCGATGTATGTTAGCATGTGTTTGCGCTTGTAAAAATATTTCAGTGTATGTCACTATGTGTTAGCACATTTAAAAATATGTTAGCATGTGTTAGCGCATGTAAAAATATGTCAATGTAAAAATATGACGGTGTATGTTAGTGTGTGTTAACGCATGTAAAAATATGTCAGTGTATGTTAGCATGTAAAAATATGTCAGTGTATGTTAGCATGTGTTAGCGTATGTAAAAATATGTCAGTGTATGTTAGCATGTTTTAGCGCATGTAAAATATGTCGATGTATGTTAGCATGTGTTTGCGCTTGTAAAAATATTTCAGTGTATGTCAGCATGTGTTAGCACATTTAAAAATTTGTTAGCATGTGTTTGCGCATGTAAAAATATGTCAATGTAAAAATATGACGGTGTATGTTAGCATGTGTTAGCGCATGTAAAAATATGTCAGTGTATGTTAGCATGTGTTAACGCATGTAAAAATATGTCGGTGTATGTTAGCATGTGTTTACGCATGTAAAAATATGTCAGTGTATGTTAGCATGTGTTAGCGCATGTAAAATATGTCGATGTATGTTAGCATGTGTTTGCGCTTGTAAAAATATTTCAGTGTATGTCGGCATGTGTTAGCGCATGTAAAAATATGTCAGTGTATGTTAGCATGTGTTAACGCATGTAAAAATATGTCAATGTAAAAATATGACGGTGTATGTTAGCATGTGTTAACGCATGTAAAAATATGTCCGTGTATGTTAGCATGTGTTAACGCATGTAAAAATATGTCAATGTAAAAATATGACGGTGTATGTTAGCATGTGTTAACGCATGTAAAAATATGTCAGTGTATGTTAGCATGTGTTAACGCATGTAAAAATGTCGGTGTATGTTAGCATGTGTTAACGCATGTAAAAATATGTCAGTGTATGTTAGCATGTGTTAACGCATGTAAAAATATGTCAATGTAAAAATATGACGGTGTATGTTAGCATGTGTTAACGCATGTAAAAATATGTCAGTGTATGTTAGCATGTGTTAACGCATGTAAAAATATGTCGGTGTATGTTAGCATGTGTTAACGCATGTAAAAATATGTCAGTGTATGTTAGCATGTGTTAACGCATGTAAAAATGTCGGTGTATGTTAGCATGTGTTATAGCATGTAAAAATATGTCAGTGTATGTTAGCATGTGTTAGCGCATGTAAAATATGTCGATGTATGTTAGCATGTGTTTGCGCTTGTAAAAATATTTCAGTGTATGTCAGCATGTGTTAGCACATTTAAAAATATGTTAGCATGTGTTAGCGCATGTAAAAATATGTCAATGTAAAAATATAACGGTGTATGTTAGCATGTGTTAGCGCATGTAAAAATATGTCTGTATATTTTAGCATGTGTTATTGAGGTAACAATATGTCAGTGTATGTTAGCATGTGTTAACGCATGTAAAAATATGTCAGTGTATGTTAGCATGTGTTAACGCATGTAAAAATATGTCAATGTAAAAATATGACGGTGTATGTTAGCATGTGTTAACGCATGTAAAAATATGTCAGTGTATGTTAGCATGTGTTAACGCATGTAAAAATATGTCAGTGTATGTTAGCATGTGTTAACGCATGTAAAAATATGTCAGTGTATGTTAGCATGTGTTAACGCATGTAAAAATATGTCGGTGTATGTTAGCATGTGTTAACGCATGTAAAAATGTCGGTGTATGTTAGCATGTGTTAACGCATGTAAAAATATGTCAGTGTATGTTAGCACGTGTTAACGCATGTAAAAATATGTCAGTGTATGTTAGCATGTGTTAACGCATGTAAAAATATGTCAGTGTATGTTAGCATGTGTTAACCTATGTAAAAATATGTCAATGTAAAAATATGACGGTGTATGTTAGCATGTGTTAACGCATGTAAAAATATGTCAGTGTATGTTAGCATGTGTTAACGCATGTAAAAATATGTCAATGTAAAAATATGACGGTGTATGTTAGCATGTGTTAACGCATGTAAAAATATGTCAGTGTATGTTAGCATGTGTTAACGCATGTAAAAATATGTCAGTGTATGTTAGCATGTGTTAACGCATGTAAAAATATGTCAATGTAAAAATATGACGGTGTATGTTAGCATGTGTTAACGCATGTAAAAATATGTCAGTGTATGTTAGCATGTGTTAACGCATGTAAAAATGTCGGTGTATGTTAGCATGTGTTAACGCATATAAAAATATGTCAGTGTATGTTAGCATGTGTTAACGCATGTAAAAAATATGTCAATGTTTAAATATGACGGTGTATGTTAGCATGTGTTAACGCATGTAAAAATATGTCAGTGTATGTTAGCATGTGTTTACGCATGTAAAAATATGTCAGTGTATGTTAGCATGTGTTAGCGCATGTAAAATATGTCGATGTATGTTAGCATGTGTTTGCGCTTGTAAAAATATATCAGTGTATGTCAGCATGTGTTAGCACATTTAAAAATATGTTAGCATGTGTTAGCGCATGTAAAAATATGTCAATGTAAAAATATGACGGTGTATGTTAGCATGTGTTAGCGCATGTAAAAATGTCAGTGTATGTTAGCATGTGTTAACGCATGTAAAAATATGTCGGTGTATGTTAGCATGTGTTTACGCATGTAAAAATATGTCAGTGTATGTTAGCATGTGTTAGCGCATGTAAAATATGTCGATGTATGTTAGCATGTGTTTGCGCTTGTAAACATATGTCAATGTAAAAATATGACGGTGTATGTTAGCATGTGTTAACGCATGTAAAAATATGTCAATGTAAAAATATGACGGTGTATGTTAGCATGTGTTAACGCATGTAAAAATATGTCAGTGTATGTTAGCATGTGTTAACGCATGTAAAAATATGTCAGTGTATGTTAGCATGTGTTAACGCATGTAAAAAATATGTCGGTGTATGTTAGCATGTGTTAACGCATGTAAAAATATGTCAGTGTATGTTAGCATGTGTTAACGCATGTAAAAATATGTCAGTGTATGTTAGCATGTGTTAACGCATGTAAAAATATGTCAGTGTATGTTAGCATGTGTTAACGCATGTAAAAATATGTCAATGTAAAAATATGACGGTGTATGTTAGCATGTGTTAACGCATGTAAAAATATGTCAGTGTATGTTAGCATGTGTTAACGCATGTAAAAATATGTCGGTGTATGTTAGCATGTGTTAACGCATGTAAAAATATGTCAGTGTATGTTAGCATGTGTTTACGCATGTAAAAATATGTCAGTGTATGTTAGCATGTGTTAGCGCATGTAAAATATGTCGATGTATGTTAGCATGTGTTTGCGCTTGTAAAAATATTTCAGTGTATGTCAGCATGTGTTAGCACATTTGAAAATATGTTAGCATGTGTTAGCGCATGTAAAAATATGTCAATGTAAAAATATGACGGTGTATGTTAGCATGTGTTAGCGCATGTAAAAATGTCAGTGTATGTTAGCATGTGTTAACGCATGTAAAAATATGTCGGTGTATGTTAGCATGTGTTTACGCATGTAAAAATATGTCAGTGTATGTTAGCATGTGTTAGCGCATGTAAAATATGTCGATGTATGTTAGCATGTGTTTGCGCTTGTAAACATATGTCAATGTAAAAATATGACGGTGTATGTTAGCATGTGTTAACGCATGTAAAAATATGTCAATGTAAAAATATGACGGTGTATGTTAGCATGTGTTAACGCATGTAAAAATATGTCAGTGTATGTTAGCATGTGTTAACGCATGTAAAAATATGTCAGTGTATGTTAGCATGTGTTAACGCATGTAAAAATATGTCGGTGTATGTTAGCATGTGTTAACGCATGTAAAAATATGTCGGTGTATGTTAGCATGTGTTAACGCATGTAAAAATGTCGGTGTATGTTAGCATGTGTTAACGCATGTAAAAATATGTCAGTGTATGTTAGCACGTGTTAACGCATGTAAAAATATGTCAGTGTATGTTAGCATGTGTTAACGCATGTAAAAATATGTCAATGTAAAAATATGACGGTGTATGTTAGCATGTGTTAACGCATGTAAAAATATGTCAGTGTATGTTAGCATGTGTTAACGCATGTAAAAATATGTCAGTGTATGTTAGCATGTGTTAGCGCATGTAAAATATGTCAATGTAAAAATATGACGGTGTATGTTAGCATGTGTTAACGCATGTAAAAATATGTCAGTGTATGTTAGCATGTGTTAACGCATGTAAAAATGTCGGTGTATTAACATACACCGACATGTGTTAACGCATGTAAAAATATGTCAGTGTATGTTAGCATGTGTTAACGCATGTAAAAATATGTCAGTGTATGTTAGCATGTGTTAACGCATGTAAAAATGTCGGTGTATGTTAGCATGTGTTATAGCATGTAAAAATATGTCAGTGTATGTTAGCATGTGTTAACGCATGTAAAAATATGTCAATGTAAAAATATGACGGTGTATGTTAGCATGTGTTAACGCATGTAAAAATATGTCAGTGTATGTTAGCATGTGTTAACGCATGTAAAAATATGTCGGTGTATGTTAGCATGTGTTAACGCATGTAAAAATATGTCAGTGTATGTTAGCATGTGTTTACGCATGTAAAAATATGTCAGTGTATGTTAGCATGTGTTAGCGCATGTAAAATATGTCGATGTATGTTAGCATGTGTTTGCGCTTGTAAAAATATTTCAGTGTATGTCAGCATGTGTTAGCACATTTGAAAATATGTTAGCATGTGTTAGCGCATGTAAAAATATGTCAATGTAAAAATATGACGGTGTATGTTAGCATGTGTTAACGCATGTAAAAATATGTCGGTGTATGTTAGCATGTGTTTACGCATGTAAAAATATGTCAGTGTATGTTAGCATGTGTTAGCGCATGTAAAATATGTCGATGTATGTTAGCATGTGTTTGCGCTTGTAAACATATGTCAATGTAAAAATATGACGGTGTATGTTAGCATGTGTTAACGCATGTAAAAATATGTCAATGTAAAAATATGACGGTGTATGTTAGCATGTGTTAACGCATGTAAAAATATGTCAGTGTATGTTAGCATGTGTTAACGCATGTAAAAATATGTCAGTGTATGTTAGCATGTGTTAACGCATGTAAAAATATGTCGGTGTATGTTAGCATGTGTTAACGCATGTAAAAATATGTCGGTGTATGTTAGCATGTGTTAACGCATGTAAAAATGTCGGTGTATGTTAGCATGTGTTAACGCATGTAAAAATATGTCAGTGTATGTTAGCACGTGTTAACGCATGTAAAAATATGTCAGTGTATGTTAGCATGTGTTAACGCATGTAAAAATATGTCAATGTAAAAATATGACGGTGTATGTTAGCATGTGTTAACGCATGTAAAAATATGTCAGTGTATGTTAGCATGTGTTAACGCATGTAAAAATATGTCAGTGTATGTTAGCATGTGTTAGCGCATGTAAAATATGTCAATGTAAAAATATGACGGTGTATGTTAGCATGTGTTAACGCATGTAAAAATATGTCAGTGTATGTTAGCATGTGTTAACGCATGTAAAAATGTCGGTGTATGTTAGCATGTGTTAACGCATGTAAAAATATGTCAGTGTATGTTAGCATGTGTTAACGCATGTAAAAATATGTCGGTGTATGTTAGCATGTGTTAACGCATGTAAAAATATGTCGGTGTATGTTAGCATGTGTTAACGCATGTAAAAATGTCGGTGTATGTTAGCATGTGTTAACGCATGTAAAAATATGTCAATGTAAAAATATGACGGTGTATGTTAGCATGTGTTAACGCATGTAAAAATATGTCAGTGTATGTTAGCATGTGTTAACGCATGTAAAAATATGTCAATGTAAAAATATGACGGTGTATGTTAGCATGTGTTAACGCATGTAAAAATATGTCAATGTAAAAATATGTCAGTGTATGTTAGCATGTGTTAACGCATGTAAAAATATGTCCGTGTATGTTAGCATGTGTTAACGCATGTAAAAATATGTCAATGTAAAAATATGACGGTGTATGTTAGCATGTGTTAACGCATGTAAAAATATGTCAGTGTATGTTAGCATGTGTTAACGCATGTAAAAATGTCGGTGTATGTTAGCATGTGTTAACGCATGTAAAAATATGTCAGTGTATGTTAGCATGTGTTAACGCATGTAAAAATATGTCAATGTAAAAATATGACGGTGTATGTTAGCATGCGTTAACGCATGTAAAAATATGTCAGTGTATGTTAGCATGTGTTAACGCATGTAAAAATATGTCGGTGTATGTTAGCATGTGTTAACGCATGTAAAAATATGTCAGTGTATGTTAGCATGTGTTAACGCATGTAAAAATGTCGGTGTATGTTAGCATGTGTTATAGCATGTAAAAATATGTCAGTGTATGTTAGCATGTGTTAGCGCATGTAAAATATGTCGATGTATGTTAGCATGTGTTTGCGCTTGTAAAAATATTTCAGTGTATGTCAGCATGTGTTAGCACATTTAAAAATATGTTAGCATGTGTTAGCGCATGTAAAAATATGTCAATGTAAAAATATAACGGTGTATGTTAGCATGTGTTAGCGCATGTAAAAATATGTCTGTATATTTTAGCATGTGTTATTGAGGTAACAATATGTCAGTGTATGTTAGCATGTGTTAACGCATGTAAAAATATGTCAGTGTATGTTAGCATGTGTTAACGCATGTAAAAATATGTCAATGTAAAAATATGACGGTGTATGTTAGCATGTGTTAACGCATGTAAAAATATGTCAGTGTATGTTAGCATGTGTTAACGCATGTAAAAATATGTCAGTGTATGTTAGCATGTGTTAACGCATGTAAAAATATGTCAGTGTATGTTAGCATGTGTTAACGCATGTAAAAATATGTCGGTGTATGTTAGCATGTGTTAACGCATGTAAAAATGTCGGTGTATGTTAGCATGTGTTAACGCATGTAAAAATATGTCAGTGTATGTTAGCACGTGTTAACGCATGTAAAAATATGTCAGTGTATGTTAGCATGTGTTAACGCATGTAAAAATATGTCAGTGTATGTTAGCATGTGTTAACGCATGTAAAAATATGTCAATGTAAAAATATGACGGTGTATGTTAGCATGTGTTAACGCATGTAAAAATATGTCAGTGTATGTTAGCATGTGTTAACCTATGTAAAAATATGTCAATGTAAAAATATGACGGTGTATGTTAGCATGTGTTAACGCATGTAAAAATATGTCAGTGTATGTTAGCATGTGTTAACGCATGTAAAAATATGTCAATGTAAAAATATGACGGTGTATGTTAGCATGTGTTAACGCATGTAAAAATATGTCAGTGTATGTTAGCATGTGTTAACGCATGTAAAAATATGTCAGTGTATGTTAGCATGTGTTAACGCATGTAAAAATATGTCAATGTAAAAATATGACGGTGTATGTTAGCATGTGTTAACGCATGTAAAAATATGTCAGTGTATGTTAGCATGTGTTAACGCATGTAAAAATGTCGGTGTATGTTAGCATGTGTTAACGCATATAAAAATATGTCAGTGTATGTTAGCATGTGTTAACGCATGTAAAAAATATGTCAATGTTTAAATATGACGGTGTATGTTAGCATGTGTTAACGCATGTAAAAATATGTCAGTGTATGTTAGCATGTGTTTACGCATGTAAAAATATGTCAGTGTATGTTAGCATGTGTTAGCGCATGTAAAATATGTCGATGTATGTTAGCATGTGTTTGCGCTTGTAAAAATATATCAGTGTATGTCAGCATGTGTTAGCACATTTAAAAATATGTTAGCATGTGTTAGCGCATGTAAAAATATGTCAATGTAAAAATATGACGGTGTATGTTAGCATGTGTTAGCGCATGTAAAAATGTCAGTGTATGTTAGCATGTGTTAACGCATGTAAAAATATGTCGGTGTATGTTAGCATGTGTTTACGCATGTAAAAATATGTCAGTGTATGTTAGCATGTGTTAGCGCATGTAAAATATGTCGATGTATGTTAGCATGTGTTTGCGCTTGTAAACATATGTCAATGTAAAAATATGACGGTGTATGTTAGCATGTGTTAACGCATGTAAAAATATGTCAATGTAAAAATATGACGGTGTATGTTAGCATGTGTTAACGCATGTAAAAATATGTCAGTGTATGTTAGCATGTGTTAACGCATGTAAAAATATGTCAGTGTATGTTAGCATGTGTTAACGCATGTAAAAAATATGTCGGTGTATGTTAGCATGTGTTAACGCATGTAAAAATATGTCAGTGTATGTTAGCATGTGTTAACGCATGTAAAAATATGTCAGTGTATGTTAGCATGTGTTAACGCATGTAAAAATATGTCAGTGTATGTTAGCATGTGTTAACGCATGTAAAAATATGTCAATGTAAAAATATGACGGTGTATGTTAGCATGTGTTAACGCATGTAAAAATATGTCAGTGTATGTTAGCATGTGTTAACGAATGTAAAAATATGTCGGTGTATGTTAGCATGTGTTAACGCATGTAAAAATATGTCAGTGTATGTTAGCATGTGTTTACGCATGTAAAAATATGTCAGTGTATGTTAGCATGTGTTAGCGCATGTAAAATATGTCGATGTATGTTAGCATGTGTTTGCGCTTGTAAAAATATTTCAGTGTATGTCAGCATGTGTTAGCACATTTGAAAATATGTTAGCATGTGTTAGCGCATGTAAAAATATGTCAATGTAAAAATATGACGGTGTATGTTAGCATGTGTTAGCGCATGTAAAAATGTCAGTGTATGTTAGCATGTGTTAACGCATGTAAAAATATGTCGGTGTATGTTAGCATGTGTTTACGCATGTAAAAATATGTCAGTGTATGTTAGCATGTGTTAGCGCATGTAAAATATGTCGATGTATGTTAGCATGTGTTTGCGCTTGTAAACATATGTCAATGTAAAAATATGACGGTGTATGTTAGCATGTGTTAACGCATGTAAAAATATGTCAATGTAAAAATATGACGGTGTATGTTAGCATGTGTTAACGCATGTAAAAATATGTCAGTGTATGTTAGCATGTGTTAACGCATGTAAAAATATGTCAGTGTATGTTAGCATGTGTTAACGCATGTAAAAATATGTCGGTGTATGTTAGCATGTGTTAACGCATGTAAAAATATGTCGGTGTATGTTAGCATGTGTTAACGCATGTAAAAATGTCGGTGTATGTTAGCATGTGTTAACGCATGTAAAAATATGTCAGTGTATGTTAGCACGTGTTAACGCATGTAAAAATATGTCAGTGTATGTTAGCATGTGTTAACGCATGTAAAAATATGTCAATGTAAAAATATGACGGTGTATGTTAGCATGTGTTAACGCATGTAAAAATATGTCAGTGTATGTTAGCATGTGTTAACGCATGTAAAAATATGTCAGTGTATGTTAGCATGTGTTAGCGCATGTAAAATATGTCAATGTAAAAATATGACGGTGTATGTTAGCATGTGTTAACGCATGTAAAAATATGTCAGTGTATGTTAGCATGTGTTAACGCATGTAAAAATGTCGGTGTATTAACATACACCGACATGTGTTAACGCATGTAAAAATATGTCAGTGTATGTTAGCATGTGTTAACGCATGTAAAAATATGTCGGTGTATGTTAGCATGTGTTAACGCATGTAAAAATATGTCAGTGTATGTTAGCATGTGTTAACGCATGTAAAAATGTCGGTGTATGTTAGCATGTGTTATAGCATGTAAAAATATGTCAGTGTATGTTAGCATGTGTTAACGCATGTAAAAATATGTCAATGTAAAAATATGACGGTGTATGTTAGCATGTGTTAACGCATGTAAAAATATGTCAGTGTATGTTAGCATGTGTTAACGCATGTAAAAATATGTCGGTGTATGTTAGCATGTGTTAACGCATGTAAAAATATGTCAGTGTATGTTAGCATGTGTTTACGCATGTAAAAATATGTCAGTGTATGTTAGCATGTGTTAGCGCATGTAAAATATGTCGATGTATGTTAGCATGTGTTTGCGCTTGTAAAAATATTTCAGTGTATGTCAGCATGTGTTAGCACATTTGAAAATATGTTAGCATGTGTTAGCGCATGTAAAAATATGTCAATGTAAAAATATGACGGTGTATGTTAGCATGTGTTAACGCATGTAAAAATATGTCGGTGTATGTTAGCATGTGTTTACGCATGTAAAAATATGTCAGTGTATGTTAGCATGTGTTAGCGCATGTAAAATATGTCGATGTATGTTAGCATGTGTTTGCGCTTGTAAACATATGTCAATGTAAAAATATGACGGTGTATGTTAGCATGTGTTAACGCATGTAAAAATATGTCAATGTAAAAATATGACGGTGTATGTTAGCATGTGTTAACGCATGTAAAAATATGTCAGTGTATGTTAGCATGTGTTAACGCATGTAAAAATATGTCAGTGTATGTTAGCATGTGTTAACGCATGTAAAAATATGTCGGTGTATGTTAGCATGTGTTAACGCATGTAAAAATATGTCGGTGTATGTTAGCATGTGTTAACGCATGTAAAAATGTCGGTGTATGTTAGCATGTGTTAACGCATGTAAAAATATGTCAGTGTATGTTAGCACGTGTTAACGCATGTAAAAATATGTCAGTGTATGTTAGCATGTGTTAACGCATGTAAAAATATGTCAATGTAAAAATATGACGGTGTATGTTAGCATGTGTTAACGCATGTAAAAATATGTCAGTGTATGTTAGCATGTGTTAACGCATGTAAAAATATGTCAGTGTATGTTAGCATGTGTTAGCGCATGTAAAATATGTCAATGTAAAAATATGACGGTGTATGTTAGCATGTGTTAACGCATGTAAAAATATGTCAGTGTATGTTAGCATGTGTTAACGCATGTAAAAATGTCGGTGTATGTTAGCATGTGTTAACGCATGTAAAAATATGTCAGTGTATGTTAGCATGTGTTAACGCATGTAAAAATATGTCGGTGTATGTTAGCATGTGTTAACGCATGTAAAAATATGTCGGTGTATGTTAGCATGTGTTAACGCATGTAAAAATGTCGGTGTATGTTAGCATGTGTTAACGCATGTAAAAATATGTCAATGTAAAAATATGACGGTGTATGTTAGCATGTGTTAACGCATGTAAAAATATGTCAGTGTATGTTAGCATGTGTTAACGCATGTAAAAATATGTCAATGTAAAAATATGACGGTGTATGTTAGCATGTGTTAACGCATGTAAAAATATGTCAATGTAAAAATATGTCAGTGTATGTTAGCATGTGTTAACGCATGTAAAAATATGTCCGTGTATGTTAGCATGTGTTAACGCATGTAAAAATATGTCAATGTAAAAATATGACGGTGTATGTTAGCATGTGTTAACGCATGTAAAAATATGTCAGTGTATGTTAGCATGTGTTAACGCATGTAAAAATGTCGGTGTATGTTAGCATGTGTTAACGCATGTAAAAATATGTCAGTGTATGTTAGCATGTGTTAACGCATGTAAAAATATGTCAATGTAAAAATATGACGGTGTATGTTAGCATGCGTTAACGCATGTAAAAATATGTCAGTGTATGTTAGCATGTGTTAACGCATGTAAAAATATGTCGGTGTATGTTAGCATGTGTTAACGCATGTAAAAATATGTCAGTGTATGTTAGCATGTGTTAACGCATGTAAAAATGTCGGTGTATGTTAGCATGTGTTATAGCATGTAAAAATATGTCAGTGTATGTTAGCATGTGTTAGCGCATGTAAAATATGTCGATGTATGTTAGCATGTGTTTGCGCTTGTAAAAATATTTCAGTGTATGTCAGCATGTGTTAGCACATTTAAAAATATGTTAGCATGTGTTAGCGCATGTAAAAATATGTCAATGTAAAAATATAACGGTGTATGTTAGCATGTGTTAGCGCATGTAAAAATATGTCTGTATATTTTAGCATGTGTTATTGAGGTAACAATATGTCAGTGTATGTTAGCATGTGTTAACGCATGTAAAAATATGTCAGTGTATGTTAGCATGTGTTAACGCATGTAAAAATATGTCAATGTAAAAATATGACGGTGTATGTTAGCATGTGTTAACGCATGTAAAAATATGTCAGTGTATGTTAGCATGTGTTAACGCATGTAAAAATATGTCAGTGTATGTTAGCATGTGTTAACGCATGTAAAAATATGTCAGTGTATGTTAGCATGTGTTAACGCATGTAAAAATATGTCGGTGTATGTTAGCATGTGTTAACGCATGTAAAAATGTCGGTGTATGTTAGCATGTGTTAACGCATGTAAAAATATGTCAGTGTATGTTAGCACGTGTTAACGCATGTAAAAATATGTCAGTGTATGTTAGCATGTGTTAACGCATGTAAAAATATGTCAGTGTATGTTAGCATGTGTTAACGCATGTAAAAATATGTCAATGTAAAAATATGACGGTGTATGTTAGCATGTGTTAACGCATGTAAAAATATGTCAGTGTATGTTAGCATGTGTTAACCTATGTAAAAATATGTCAATGTAAAAATATGACGGTGTATGTTAGCATGTGTTAACGCATGTAAAAATATGTCAGTGTATGTTAGCATGTGTTAACGCATGTAAAAATATGTCAATGTAAAAATATGACGGTGTATGTTAGCATGTGTTAACGCATGTAAAAATATGTCAGTGTATGTTAGCATGTGTTAACGCATGTAAAAATATGTCAGTGTATGTTAGCATGTGTTAACGCATGTAAAAATATGTCAATGTAAAAATATGACGGTGTATGTTAGCATGTGTTAACGCATGTAAAAATATGTCAGTGTATGTTAGCATGTGTTAACGCATGTAAAAATGTCGGTGTATGTTAGCATGTGTTAACGCATATAAAAATATGTCAGTGTATGTTAGCATGTGTTAACGCATGTAAAAAATATGTCAATGTTTAAATATGACGGTGTATGTTAGCATGTGTTAACGCATGTAAAAATATGTCAGTGTATGTTAGCATGTGTTTACGCATGTAAAAATATGTCAGTGTATGTTAGCATGTGTTAGCGCATGTAAAATATGTCGATGTATGTTAGCATGTGTTTGCGCTTGTAAAAATATATCAGTGTATGTCAGCATGTGTTAGCACATTTAAAAATATGTTAGCATGTGTTAGCGCATGTAAAAATATGTCAATGTAAAAATATGACGGTGTATGTTAGCATGTGTTAGCGCATGTAAAAATGTCAGTGTATGTTAGCATGTGTTAACGCATGTAAAAATATGTCGGTGTATGTTAGCATGTGTTTACGCATGTAAAAATATGTCAGTGTATGTTAGCATGTGTTAGCGCATGTAAAATATGTCGATGTATGTTAGCATGTGTTTGCGCTTGTAAACATATGTCAATGTAAAAATATGACGGTGTATGTTAGCATGTGTTAACGCATGTAAAAATATGTCAATGTAAAAATATGACGGTGTATGTTAGCATGTGTTAACGCATGTAAAAATATGTCAGTGTATGTTAGCATGTGTTAACGCATGTAAAAATATGTCAGTGTATGTTAGCATGTGTTAACGCATGTAAAAAATATGTCGGTGTATGTTAGCATGTGTTAACGCATGTAAAAATATGTCAGTGTATGTTAGCATGTGTTAACGCATGTAAAAATATGTCAGTGTATGTTAGCATGTGTTAACGCATGTAAAAATATGTCAGTGTATGTTAGCATGTGTTAACGCATGTAAAAATATGTCAATGTAAAAATATGACGGTGTGTGTTAGCATGTGTTAACGCATGTAAAAATATGTCAGTGTATGTTAGCATGTGTTAACGCATGTAAAAATGTCAGTGTATGTTAGCATGTGTTAACGCATGTAAAAATATGTCAGTGTATGTTAGCATGTGTTAACGCATGTAAAAATATGTCAATGTAAAAATATGACGATGTATGTTAGCATGTGTTAACGCATGTAAAAATATGTCAGTGTATGTTAGCATGTGTTAACGCATGTAAAATATGTCGATGTATGTTAGCATGTGTTTGCGCTTGTAAAAATATTTCAGTTTATGTCAGCATGTGTTAGCACATTTAAAAATATGTTAGCATGTGTTAGCGCATGTAAAAATATGTCAATGTAAAAATATGACGGTGTATGTTAGCATGTGTTAACGCATGTAAAAATATGTCAATGTAAAAATATGACGGTGTATGTTAGCATGTGTTAACGCATGTAAAAATATGTCAGTGTATGTTAGCATGTGTTAACGCATGTAAAAATATGTCGGTGTATGTTAGCATGTGTTAACGCATGTAAAAATGTCGGTGTATGTTAGCATGTGTTAACGCATGTAAAAATATGTCAGTGTATGTTAGCACGTGTTAACGCATGTAAAAATATGTCAGTGTATGTTAGCATGTGTTAACGCATGTAAAAATATGTCAATGTAAAAATATGACGGTGTATGTTAGCATGTGTTAACGCATGTACAAATATGTCAGTGTATGTTAGCATGTGTTAACGCATGTAAAAATATGTCAGTGTATGTTAGCATGTGTTAGCGCATGTAAAATATGTCAATGTAAAAATATGACGGTGTATGTTAGCATGTGTTAACGCATGTAAAAATATGTCAGTGTATGTTAGCATGTGTTAACGCATGTAAAAATATGTCAGTGTATGTTAGCATGTGTTAACGCATGTAAAAATATGTCAATGTAAAAATATGACGGTGTATGTTAGCATGTGTTAACGCATGTAAAAATATGTCAGTGTATGTTAGCATGTGTTAACGCATGTAAAAATGTCGGTGTATGTTAGCATGTGTTAACGCATGTAAAAATATGTCAGTGTATGTTAGCATGTGTTAACGCATGTAAAAATATGTCGGTGTATGTTAGCATGTGTTAACGCATGTAAAAATATGTCGGTGTATGTTAGCATGTGTTAACGCATGTAAAAATGTCGGTGTATGTTAGCATGTGTTAACGCATGTAAAAATATGTCAGTGTATGTTAGCACGTGTTAACGCATGTAAAAATATGTCAGTGTAAAAATATGACGGTGTATGTTAGCATGTGTTAACGCATGTAAAAATATGTCAATGTAAAAATATGACGGTGTATGTTAGCATGTGTTAACGCATGTAAAAATATGTCAGTGTATGTTAGCATGTGTTAACGCATGTAAAAATATGTCAGTGTATTTTAGCATGTGTTAACGCATGTAAAAATATGTCAATGTAAAAATATGACGGTGTATGTTAGCATGTGTTAACGCATGTAAAAATATGTCAGTGTATGTTAGCATGTGTTAACGCATGTAAAAATATGTCAGTGTATGTTAGCATGTGTTAACGCATGTAAAAATATGTCAGTGTATGTTAGCATGTGTTAACGCATGTAAAAATATGTCGGTGTATGTTAGCATGTGTTAACGCATGTAAAAATATGTCGGTGTATGTTAGCATGTGTTAACGCATGTAAAAATGTCGGTGTATGTTAGCATGTGTTAACGCATGTAAAAATATGTCAGTGTATGTTAGCACGTGTTAACGCATGTAAAAATATGTCAGTGTAAAAATATGACGGTGTATGTTAGCATGTGTTAACGCATGTAAAAATATGTCAATGTAAAAATATGACGGTGTATGTTAGCATGTGTTAACGCATGTAAAAATATGTCAGTGTATGTTAGCATGTGTTAACGCATGTAAAAATATGTCAGTGTATTTTAGCATGTGTTAACGCATGTAAAAATATGTCAATGTAAAAATATGACGGTGTATGTTAGCATGTGTTAACGCATGTAAAAATATGTCAGTGTATGTTAGCATGTGTTAACGCATGTAAAAATATGTCAGTGTATGTTAGCATGTGTTAACGCATGTAAAAATATGTCAGTGTATGTTAGCATGTGTTAACGCATGTAAAAATATGTCGGTGTATGTTAGCATGTGTTAACGCATGTAAAAATGTCGGTGTATGTTAGCATGTGTTAACGCATGTAAAAATATGTCAGTGTATGTTAGCACGTGTTAACGCATGTAAAAATATGTCAGTGTAAAAATATGACGGTGTATGTTAGCATGTGTTAACGCATGTAAAAATATGTCAATGTAAAAATATGACGGTGTATGTTAGCATGTGTTAACGCATGTAAAAATATGTCAGTGTATGTTAGCATGTGTTAACGCATGTAAAAATATGTCAGTGTATTTTAGCATGTGTTAACGCATGTAAAAATATGTCAATGTAAAAATATGACGGTGTATGTTAGCATGTGTTAACGCATGTAAAAATATGTCAGTGTATGTTAGCATGTGTTAACGCATGTAAAAATATGTCAGTGTATGTTAGCATGTGTTAACGCATGTAAAAATATGTCAGTGTATGTTAGCATGTGTTAACGCATGTAAAAATATGTCGGTGTATGTTAGCATGTGTTAACGCATGTAAAAATATGTCGGTGTATGTTAGCATGTGTTAACGCATGTAAAAATGTCGGTGTATGTTAGCATGTGTTAACGCATGTAAAAATATGTCAGTGTATGTTAGCACGTGTTAACGCATGTAAAAATATGTCAGTGTAAAAATATGACGGTGTATGTTAGCATGTGTTAACGCATGTAAAA
>NC_084625.1:3211995-3226995 GCF_033978795.1 Nerophis ophidion
GTATTATGAATGTTACTAGATACTACATATATACTTACATCATGTATATATTACATGTTATTATGAATGTTACTAGATACTACATATATACTTACATCATGTATATATTACATGTTATGAATGTTACTAGATATTACATATATACTTACATCATGTGTATGTTACATATTATGAATGTTACTAGATACTACATATATACTTACATCATGTGTATGTTACATATTATGAATGTTACTAGATACTACATATATACTTACATCATGTATATATTACATGTTATTATGAATGTTACTAGATACTACATATATACTTACATCATGTATATATTACATGTTATTATGAATGTTACTAGATACTACATATATACTTACATCATGTATATATTACATGTTATTATGAATGTTACTAGATACTACATATATACTTACATCATGTATATATTACATGTTATTATGAATGTTACTAGATACTACATATATACTTACATCATGTATATATTACATGTTATGAATGTTACTAGATACTACATATATACTTACATCATGTGTATGTTACATATTATGAATGTTACTAGATACTACATATATACTTACATCATGTGTATGTTACATATTATGAATGTTACTAGATACTACATATATACTTACATCATGTATATATTACATGTTATTATGAATGTTACTAGATACTACATATATACTTACATCATGTATATATTACATGTTATTATGAATGTTACTAGATACTACATATATACTTACATCATGTATATATTACATGTTATGAATGTTACTAGATACTACATATATACTTACATCATGTATACATTACATGTCATTATGAATTTTACTAGATTCTCCATATGCAATTACATTATGTATATATTACATGTTATTATGAATGTTACTACATACTACATATATACTTACATCATGTATATATTACATGTTATGAATGTTACTAGATAATACATATACACCTACATGTTTATATTACGTTATTATGAATGTTACTAGATACTACATATATACTTACATCATGTATATATTACATGTTATTATGAATGTTACTAGATACTACATACATACTTACATCATGTATATATTACATGTCATTATCAATGTTACTAGATACTACATATGCACTTACTTTATGTAAATGTTACATGTTATTATGAATGCTACTACATATATACTTACATCATGTATATATTACATGTTATTATGAATGTTACTAGATACTACATATATACTTACATCATTTTCATATAACATGTTATTATGAATGTTACTAGATACTACATATATACTTACATCATGTATATTTTACATGTTATTATGAATGTTACTAGATACTACATTTATACTTACATCATGTATATATTAAATGTTATTATGAATGTTACTACATGACATATATACTTACATCATGTATATATTACATGTCATCATCAATGTTACTAGATAATACATATATACTTACATCATGTATATATTAAATGTTATTATGAATGTTACTACATGACATATATACTTACATCATGTATATATTACATGTCATTATCAATGTTACTAGATACTACATATGCACTTACTTTATGTAAATGTTACATGTTATTATGAATGCTACTACATATATACTTACATCATGTATATATTACATGTTATTATGAATGTTACTAGATACTACATATATACTTACATCATTTTCATATAACATGGTATTATGAATGTTACTAGATACTACATATATACTTACATCATTTTCATATAACATGTTATTATGAATGTTACTAGATACTACATATATACTTACATCATGTATATATTACATGTTATTATGAATGTTACTAGATACTACATTTATACTTACATCATGTATATATTACATGTTATTATGAATGTTACTAGATACTACATATATACTTACATCATGTATATATTACATGTTATTATGAATGTTACTACATGACATATATACTCACAGCGTGTATATAAAACCGTTTTTTTTTAAAGTGCTTCATAAGCTTCTTAAGCTGAATTTTGCTAACCTTTAGTGACGATTTAGAATGCATTGTCTCACATAAGGACTGTGAATGATAAGACAGTGATACAAAATGTCCAATCCTGACCTGCTGGTGTCCTGGAAGGTGTAGAAACGAAGTGGGGAACAAAGCGTGTCCCTTGATGAATACAAATACATTACCGGGTGATATTTGGCTGTCATTTGGGGGGAAAAGGTAGAATATTTTGGGGTAATTCATATTTGCTCCCTCCATCTGCAGCCGCGGGGGTCAAAGAGGAAGCAGCCACTTGACATTAGTCACCAATGGCTTTTTGGTCACGGCTCGCGACGGCCGCTCTTTCCCTCCCGCCGACGAGGGTCGTCAATTTTTATTGTTTAAAAGTCATCGCCGTCGACACCATTTTCTTTCATTTCTTGACCTAACTACCCGTTCAGCCCGGCATGCTGCCATGTGTAGTCAAGAGCGCTCCTCTCATTCCCTTCCCCGTCCCAGATGGGCGCTCTGCACCGAGACCTTGTTCCGACCCTCCAACCCAGACCCCCCCCCCCCCCCCCCCCCCCCCCCCCCCACGTCAAATACCTGCGGGAGAGCAAATGATGACAGCGGAGGGACAGAATTTATGGATCTTTGACGGGATCTTCACGACTCCTTCCATTGAAAACATTGGCTCATTATTATGGTTAACTCTTTTATTACTGTTTTTAGCAACAAAATAATCGATCAATTAAATTTAAACAAATAATACTGTATTGGTCAGAATTATTCTGAAATAATGGCTATAATTGGTTTGTTCTTAGGGAGTCGTTCCATTCAAAGAGCCGTTTAAAACACTGGCTCCCTATTATGGTTTAGTTCTTTTTTTAAACTATTTTAAGCAACAAAATAATCAAAGGTAGTCTTTATGAGATGTAGATTTACACAAATAATACTGTATTGTTCAGAATTATTCTGAAATAATGGCTATAAATTGGGTTGTAATATTCCTATTCGGATCGTCAAGAGTCGTTCAAAACATTGGCTCGTTTTTATGGTTTAGTTCTTTGGTTAGACTGTTTTTAGCAACAAAATAATCAACAGCAGTCATTATAAGATGTATATTTACACAAATAATACCGCATTGTTCAGAATTATTCTGAAATAATAGATCTTTAAGAGTCGTTCCGTTCAAAGAGCCGTTCAAAACACTGGCTCGTTATTATGGTTAGCTCTTTTTTTTACCGTTGTTAGCAACAAATTAATCAATTAAATTAAATTTACAAAAATAATACTCCATTGTTCAAATTTATTCTGAAATAATGGCTATAATTGGATTTGTTTACTGTAAATATTCCTATTCGGATCTTCAGGAGTCGTTCCATTCAAAGAGCCGTTCAATTCACTGGCTCGTTATTATGGTTAGCTCTTTTTTTATTTTTTTATTACTGTTTTAGCAACAACAAAAAACAATAAATCATATTTACACAAATAATACTGTATTGTTCAGAATCATTCTGAAATAATGGCTATAATTGGTTTGTTCTTAGGGAGTCGTTCCATTCAAAGATCCGTTTAAAACACTGGCTCGTTATTATGGTTTAGTTCTTTTTTTAAACTATTTTAAGCAACAAAATAATCAAAGGTAGTGTTTATGAGATGTAGATTTACACAAATAATACTGTATTGTTTAGAATTATTCTGAAATAATGGCTATAAATTGGGTTGTAATATTCCTATTCGGATCTTTAAGAGTCGTTCCAAACATTGGCTCGTTTTCATGGTTTAGTTCTTTGGTTAAACTGTTTTTAGCAACAAAATAATCAACAGCCGTCATTATAAGATGTATATTTACACAAATAATACCGCATTGTTTAGAATTATTCTGAAATAATAGATCTGTAAGAGTCGTTTCATTCAAAGAGCCGTTCAAAACACTGGCTCGTTATTATGTTTAGCTCTTTTTTTTACCGTTTTTAGCAACAAAATAATCAATGAAATTAAATGTACACAAATAATACTCCATTGTTCAAATTTATTCTGAAATAATGGCTATAATTGGATTTGTTTA
The DNA here is from genome assembly GCF_033978795.1 of Nerophis ophidion. Lineage (NCBI taxonomy): Eukaryota > Metazoa > Chordata > Actinopteri > Syngnathiformes > Syngnathidae > Nerophis > Nerophis ophidion. Next base: position 3,216,066 of record NC_084625.1, read on the forward strand.
CTGTAAATATTCCTATTCGGATCATCAGGAGTCGTTCCATTCAAAGAGCCGTTCAATTCACTGGCTCGTTATTATGGTTTTGTTCATTTTTTAAACTATTTTAAGCAACAAAATAATCAAAGATAGTCTTTATGAGATGTAGATTTACACAAATAATACTGTATTGTTCAGAATTATTCTGAAATAATGGCTATAAATTGGGTTGTAATATTCCTATTCGGATCTTTAAGAGTCATTCCAAACATTGGCTCGTTTTTATGGTTTAGTTCTTTGGTTAAACTGTTTTTAGCAACAAAATAATCAACAGCAGTCATTATAAGATGTATATTTACACAAATAATACCGCATTGTTTAGAATTATTCTGAAAGAAGAGTCGTTCCGTTCAAAGAGCCGTTCAAAACACTGGCTCGTTATTATGGTTAGTTCTTTTTTTTTAACCGTTTTTAGCAACAAAATAATCAATGAAATTAAATTTACACAAATAATACTCCATTGTTCAAATTTATTCTGAAATAATGGCTATAATTGGATTTGTTTACTGTAAATATTCCTATTCGGATCTTCATGAGTCGTTCCATTCAAAGAGCCGTTCAAATCACTGGCTCGTTATTATGGTTCGCTCTTATTTTTTTTAAATACTGTTTTAGCAACAAAAAAAAACAATAAATTATATTTACACAAATAATACTGTATTGTTCAGAATTATTCTGAAATAATGGCTATAATTGGTTTGTTCTTAGGGAGTCGTTCCATTCAAAGAGCCGTTTAAAACACTGGCTCCTTATTATGGTTTAGTTCTTTTTTTAAACTATTTTAAGCAACAAAATAATCAAAGGTAGTCTTTATGAGATGTAGATTTACACAAATAATACTGTATTGTTTAGAATTATTGTGAAATAATGGCTATAAATTGGGTTGTAATATTCCTATTCGGATCTTTAAGAGTCGTTCCAAACATTGGCTCGTTTTTATGGTTTAGTTCTTTGGTTAAACTGTTTTTAGCATCAAAATAATCCACGGCAGTCATTATAAGATGTATATTTACACAAATAATACCGCATTGTTTAGAATTATTCTAAAAGAAGAGTCGTTCCGTTCAAAGAGCCGTTCAAAACACTGGCTCGTTATTATGGTTAGTTCTTTTTTTTTTAACCGTTTTTAGCAACAAAATAATCAATGAAATTAAATTTACACAAATAATACTCCATTGTTCAAATTTATTCTGAAATAATGGCTATAATTGGATTTGTTTACTGTAAATATTCCTATTCGGATCATCAGGAGTCGTTCCATTCAAAGAGCCGTTCAATTCACTGGCTCGTTATTATGGTTAGCTCTTTTTTTTTTTTAAATACTGTTTTAGCAACAAAAAAATCAATAAATTATATTTACACAAATAATACTGTATTGTTCAGAGTTATTCTGAAATAATGGCTATAATTGGTTTGTTCTTAGGGAGTCGTTCCATTCAAAGAGCCGTTTAAAACACTGGCTCCTTATTATGGTTTAGTTCATTTTTTAAACTATTTTAAGCAACAAAATAATCAAAGGTAGTTTTTATGAGATGTAGATTTACACAAATAATACTGTATTGTTTAGAATTATTCTGAAATAATGGCTATAAATTGGGTTGTAATATTCCTATTCGGATCTTTAAGAGTCGTTCCATCCAAAGAGTCGTTCCAAACACTGGCTCGTTTTTATGGTTTAGTTCTTTGGTTAAACTGTTTTTAGCAACAAAATAATCAACAGCAGTCATTATAAGATGTATATTTACACAAATAATACCGCATTGTTTAGAATTATTCTGAAATAATAGATCTTTAAGAGTCGTTCCGTTCAAAGAGCCGTTTAAAACACTGGCTCGTTATTATGGTTTAGTTCTTTTTTAAACTATTTTAAGCAACAAAATAATCAAAGGTAGTCTTTATGAGATTTAGATTTACACAAATAATACTGTATTGTTTAGAATTATTCTGAAATAATGGCTATAAATTGGGTTGTAATATTCCTATTCGGATCTTCAAGAGTCGTTCCAAACATTGGCTCGTTTTTATGGTTTAGTTCTTTGGTTAAACTGTTTTTAGCAACAAAATAATCAACAGCCGTCATTATAAGATGTATATATACACAAATAATACCGCATTGTTTAGAATTATTCTGAAAGAAGAGTCGTTCCGTTCAAAGAGCCGTTCAAAACACTGGCTCGTTATTATGGTTAGCTCTTTTTTTTACCGTTTTTAGCAACAAAATAATCAATGAAATTAAATTTACACAAATAATACTCCATTGTTCAAATTTATTTTGAAATAATGGCTATAATTGGATTTGTTTACTGTAAATATTCCTATTCGGATCTTCATGAGTCTTTCCATTCAAAGAGCCGTTCAATCCACTGGCTCGTTATTATGGTTAGCTCTTATTTTTTTTAGATACTGTTTTAGCAACAAAAAAAAACAATAAATTATATTTACACAAATAATACTGTATTGTTCAGAATTATTCTGAAATAATGGCTATAATTGGTTTGTTCTTAGGGAGTCGTTCCATTCAAAGAGCCGTTAAAAACACTGGCTCCTTATTATGGTTTAGTTCTTTTTTTAAACTATTTTAAGCAACAAAATAATCAAAGGTAGTCTTTATGAGATGTAGATTTACACAAATAATACTGTATTGTTTAGAATTATTCTGAAATAATGGCTATAAATTGGGTTGTAATATTCCTATTCGGATCTTTAAGAGTCGTTCCAAACATTGGCTCGTTTTTATGGTTTAGTTCTTTGGTTAAACTGTTTTTAGCAACAAAATAATCAACAGCAGTCATTATAAGATGTATATTTACACAAATAATACCGCATTGTTTAGAATGATTCTGAAAGAAGAGTCATTCCGTTCAAAGAGCCGTTCAAAACACTGGCTCGTTATTATGTTTAGCTCTTTTTTTTTACCGTTTTTAGCAACAAAATAATCAATGAAATTAAATTTACACAAATAATACTCCATTGTTCAATTTTATTCTGAAATAATGGCTATAATTGGATTTGTTTACTGTAAATATTCCTATTCGGATCTTCATGAGTCTTTCCATTCAAAGAGCCGTTCAATTCACTGGCTCGTTATTATGGTTAGCTCTTTTTTTTTTTTTAAATACTGTTTTAGCAACGAAAAAAACCAATAAATTATATTTACACAAATAATACTGTATTGTTCAGAATTATTCTGAAATAATGGCTGTAATGGGATTCGTTTGTAATATAATAATATAAAGAGAAAGAGTAAAGTAATAAAGAGTGATAAAGAGTCGTTCAAAACACTGACTTGTTTTTATAAATGATAAATGGGCTGTACTTGTATAGCGCTTTTCTACCGTCAAGGTACTTCACCCATTCACACACTGATGGAGGGAGCTGCCATGCAAGGCGCTAACCAGCACCCATCAGGAGCAAGGGTGAAGTGTCTTGCTCAGGACACAACGGACGGTTTAGTTCTTTGGTTAAACTGTTTTTAGCAACAACAAAAAAAATACACAAAATTCGTTATAGGATGTAGATTTACACAAATAATACAGCATTGTTCAGAATTAATCTGAAATAATGACTATAATTGTGTTTGTAATATTACTATTAGGATTTTCAGGAGTCGTTCCATTTAAAGAGTTGTTCAAAACACTGGCTCGTTATTATTGTTAGCTCTTTTTTAAACTGTTTTTAGCAACAAAATAATCAACAGACTTCTGTTATATAGTTTAAATTTACAGAAATAATACTGTATTGTTCAGGATTATTCTGAAATAATGGCTATAAATTGGGTTGTAATATTCCTATTCGGATCGTCAAGAGTCGTTCCATTTAAAGAGCCGTTCAAAACACTGGCTTGTTTTTATAAATGATAAATGGGATAAATTCGTTATAAGATGTAGATTTACACAAATAAAACAGCATTGTTCAGAATTTTTCTGAAATAATGGCTATAATTGTGTTTGTAATATTCCTATTCGGATCTTCAGGAGTCGTTCCATTCAAAGAGTCGTTCAAAACACTGGCTCGTTATTATGATTAGCTCTTTTTTAAACTGTTTTTAGCAACAAAATAATCAACAGATTTCTGTTATATAGTTTAAATTTACAGAAATAATACTGTATTGTTCGGGATTATTCTGAAATAATGGCTATAATTGTGTTTGTAATATTCCTATTCGGATCTTCAGGAGTCGTTCCATTTAAAGAGTTGTTCAAAACACTGGCTCGTTATTATGATTAGCTCTTTTTTAAACTGTTTTTAGCAACAAAATAATCAACAGACAGCTGTTATATAGTTTAAATTTACAGAAATAATACTGTATTGTTCGGGATTATTCTGAAATAATGGCTATAATTGTGTTTGTAATATTCCTATTCGGATCTTCAGGAGTCGTTCCATTTAAAGAGTTGTTCAAAACACTGGCTCGTTATTATGATTAGCTCTTTTTTAAACTGTTTTTAGCAACAAAATAATCAACAGACAGCTGTTATATAGTTTAAATTTACAGAAATAATACTGTATTGTTCAGAATTATTCTGAAATAATGGCTATAATTGTGTTTGTAATATTCCTATTCGGATCTTCAGGAGTCGTTCCATTTAAAGAGCCGTTCAAAACACTGGCTTGTTTTTATAAATGATAAATGGGATAAATTCGTTATAAGATGTAGATTTACACAAATAATACAGCATTGTTCAGAATTATTCTGAAATAATGGCTATAATTGTGTTTGTAATATTCCTATTCGGATCTTCAGGAGTCGTTCCATTCAAAGAGTCGTTCAAAACACTGGCTCGTTATTATGATTAGCTCTTTTTTAAACTGTTTATAGCAACAAAATAATCAACAGACAGCTGTTATATAGTTTAAATTTACAGAAATAATACTGTATTGTTCGGGATTATTCTGAAATAATGGCTATAAATTGGGTTGTTATATTCCTATTCGGATCGTCAAGAGCCGTTCAAAACACTGGCTCGTTATCTGTCAAACATAGTGGCCACCTTATTGACCGTGTGAGCAGCTTTGATTGCTCCAAAGCCACTTTGTAACTTCAATTGTGGATCAAGAGTCATCTGTTAGACTTTTCAAGTTTGCTGTGAGGTGGTTCCATTCCTTTACGGCTTTATATGAAAAGGCTGATTGTGCAAAATATGTCTTACATCTAGGGAATAAGCGGTAGAAAATGGATGGATGGATGTTTTACATCTGGGTGCGCTACACTGCCCCCTGGTGGAGGCACAGCAGATGCAAACTGGACAAAGTGCTTAAGTGGCGCTGGTGCAGTGTTATTTAGGATTCAATGGGCCATTCGTATTGATGCTAATCTCTTTGTGTTTCCACGAGTTGCTGTCTTTGATGTTACCAAGCAAAAGGCTTGTAAAACGCCACTGTGTGCGGTGGGAAGCGACATGACGGTGTCGGTTTCTTTGATCGACTTGATCTACAAAGCGGAAGGGAGGCAGGACCTGACGCAAGCCACAGGCATTTTTTCTTTTGAACTGTTTTGTGATTGAGGGCAACAGCTGTTTACGACCCCCTCCCCCTTGGAAACAGTTTTTGCCACGTAAACAGGGAAAGTCCAAATAAAAGTGGAGGCGCGCAATCCTTCTGTCAGAGCGTGGGACGACACTGTACAGCAGGGGTGCCCATTACGTCGACCGCGAGCTACCAGTCGATCTCGAGCCAGGCTTTTTTTTAAAATAGACCTAAAAATTAGTGATCATCAATCTTCACCAAGACGTCACTTAAATGACATTCACGGTCTTGTGAGATGACGCTGGCTGCTGCAAGATCATTATTATGAAAATATGACCGAGAGGAAGGCGAGAAACACTTTTTATTTCAACAGACTCTCGCGCCGTACCTTCCGTCAAAACTCTAAAGGCCGACTGCACATTTCCTATCTTCACAATAAAAGCCCTGCTTCATGCTGCCTGCGCTAACTAAATACAGAGTCTCGGAAAACTGGCGTGCACAAGCGATCCCTCAGAAAGCTGGCGTGCACATCACTTGTACTATTTTTTAAAACCACTTCACCAATTTAAAAAAATAATTTTAACCTTTTTAAAAAACTTTTTTTAAACATCTTTTAAACACTTTAGCAATTTTTTAAATACATTTTTTTAACTTTCTAAACACTTGAAACAACTTTTTTAAACAACTTTAAACTATTTTTAAACACCTTTAAACACTTTTAAAGCAATTCTTAAACAGCTATCAAACATTAATATTATTAAAAACACTGTAACAAAAACATGTTAAACTCTCCGAAAGCACTTTTTGAAAACTACTTTTTTCAACTGTTTAAAACACTATTTTTCAAAACCACTTCACCAATTTTCTAAAATATTTGTAAACTTTTTAAAACACTTTTATAAGAAACTTTTAAACACTTAAGCAATTTTGTAAAATATTTTTTAAAACGTTCTAAATACTTGAAACTACTTTCCGAGACTCTTATTTAGTTAGCGCAGGCAGCATGAAGCAGGGCTTTTATTGTGAAGATAGGAAATGTGCAGTCGGCCTTTAGAGTTTTGACGGAAGGGACGGCGCGAAAGTCTGTTGAAATAAAAAGTGTTTCTCGCCTTCCTCTCTGTCATTTTTTCATAATAATGAACTGGCAGCAGCCAGCGTCATCTCACAAGACCCTCGGGTGCCGTGAATGTCAATCAAGCAAGCTACGGAATTTGCCGCCAATGTTTTCCTTGTAAAGTGTATGGAAGCTGGATGAATTAGATGCCAAAAAACAACCACTTTCATGTGGTATTGTACAGAAAGGACAACTTTTTTTCTCCTCCATTTGAAAATGTGGGCGTTATCATCATTACTGTCTGATTCCAATCAATGCAAGTCATCAGAATCAGGTAATACACCAACTTATATTCTTGTCTTGGTGAAAGAAAGACATCTATATGTGTTACACATGCTTGTATTATCATTAAACACATTTAACTTGTTTACAAAAATGTCTCTTTCATAAATAAATACATATAAATGATATATATAAGTGAGGTAGATCCCCTCGAGTTGGTCAATTGAAAAGTAGCTCGCCTGCAGAAAAAGTGTGGGCACCCCTGCTGTACAGAGTACAGGTCTAGGCACTCATATTGAGCTAATTTGAATCCTGCCTCTGTTTAATTCCTTGCTTCTGGTCTGTTTTAATAGATGTCAAAATGAAATGAGATGTGGTGCGGCGTCCCTCCTCTGTCAGAGTAGAAACAGTGAGGCGCTAAACGCCGCCACTGGCTGGTGGGAAGGACCTCGGACAGTGAAGGATGCCTGCGTGGTTTCATCCCGGCAGGGGAAAAGTAGCGCTAATGATTGAACGCCCACAGATGTGTACATAACGACAAGAGCATACGCCTACGCCGGCGCACGCCAGCACAGTTGCGTGCGCCGGCGAGGGAAAGCGGGCGGGGTCCGGGAGGGTTAAACGTCTCCCCCGCGTGGAAAGGGAATGCGCTGAAGCTCCGTGAGCGATCGCTTCCGCTGTCAGGGTCTGCGGCGCGGGGCCGGAGCGGTGGCCGTTAGCCGGAGATGGATGAGCGTCGGCCCCGGGGCTTCCACGGAACAACACGGAAAAGGGCGACGCGGCGCCAAGAGGGAGGAAACAGACGGAATAATGACGTCAAATACCAAAAAAGTGTGTGAAGTCTGACTGGGTACCGGAGAACAGCTGCTCAAATGAACCCAGGAAGGAAATTCCAAGTTTCTATCAAAGTTGTCTTCGGGTCTTCAAACTAACTTTTCTTGCAAGTGATTAAAGATTTTCTGCTAGAAACTGACAAATGTGTCCAGTGTATCCCGGGATTGACCGATACAAAAGTGGAACATCACAGGAGTGGTTCTAAGTGGGACTGGAATGCCGTCATCGTCTCAACCGGGGGGGGAGGGTTGCAAACTTTTTCCACTGACAAATCAAAACCGTTTTTGGTATGTTTCATTTTTAAAGCCAGTACAATAGAACGACTTGTTTCAAGGACTTTACTGGTGTTTTTCAAACCGTCGTTTCACTTGATTGGGTTAAACATATTTTTTGAGAGCCCAACTCTGAAGCAATGGCTGGAAACCACAATGGACTCATATAACATGGAGAAGATAACTGCCTTTATTAATCATAAATTGGAGAACTTTACTTCATACTGGGAAAACTGGGTCAATTATGTCACGCCCAAGAAGCCTGACTAAAATTTTTCGAATTAGTATACTGCTTTAAAAATAATAATAAAATAAATTAAAATAAATAAAAGGATTACTCCCAATATATATATATATTAGGGGTGGGCAAATTAGTGCGTTAATTACGAGTTAACTCACCAATCTATTAACGCCGACAATTATTTTATCGCACATTTGCGTATGTTGTTTACATGCTTTTATTTTGTCAACGCCTTTCCTTAACAAGATGGCGTGGAGGGGCTCTTGGTAAAGATGGAACATTTGGCAAAAATACCGGACAATTCTGCAAATGTCCTGGCTGGCTTACAGCGTGGTCACTCCGGGATCACTTACGACCGCCAGACAATTCTGGATGTGGATAGATCGGGCCGTTTTGGACTGAATGGGACCGGCTAGCTAGCATGGGAATACTTTGCCGGCTACATCCAGCGGCCTGTGAAGCAGCGGAGTATATGTGTTGTCTGTCTATTTATGAATAATGCAGACCAGGAGTGTTGGCTGAGTTCTTAACGTTTGCTTTCAGAGCGTGCATATCACAACATACAAGATGCCGTCATGGCGACACAACCTATACATGCTCCTCACTCCTGTTGCATGCTGGGTAGGGTAGTTCTTTTTTTCCCTGGCTCATAACATCACAATATAGTACCATGTATATGATGCCTTCAGTTTATCAAAGCACCAAGCAAACAATCGGAAAATTCCCATCATATCAATTCCTAGATATGGTCATAATTATTTTAAGTGCACTACGCAGAATAAACACAACATTATTAATATTGCTACTATGGATAATTTGATCAAAAATTCCCTAAAACAGCCCACTACCTATAATATAGGTTTTTTAAACATAATAAAAAAAATGTTTCTGCTGTTACCTCAGAAATTGCCTGTTCAGATGTTATGATTGTGGCTCAGAGATTTGTATGTAGATTATATTTATTTTCCATAACAAACAGGATAACTTAAATACCCTGGCAGTGGCAATAAGCTTAAATGTTTGTATTTAAATTTTTGGAGTTGATTTTCATAAAATATGCTATTTAACTGCTACTGTTTAACAAGGACTGATTTAAATTGTGTTTGCACAACAAATGTTTTGGCGCTTTTGTTCATGTGGGAGAATATTCCAATAAAGGTGCACTACACACTACTTTGGAATTCATTATTGGGCTTTGCGTATACAATGCAGTTAATCGCGATTAATCGGAGAAATAGTGCGATTAACTTTGATTAAAATTTTTAATCGTTGCCCAGCCCTAATATATATATATATATATATATATATATATATATGTTTATATTTATCTTATTTTATTTATGTTTATTATTATTATTAATGTATTACTTATTTTTTGTTTATTTAATTGATGTATTTGTACATACTACCTTGTTTTTTTTAGGGACTGACGTTCCTTTGGGACAGAGGACCCTATTGAATTTCTAAGGTTTTACTATTATTATTAGTGGTAGTAGTAGTAGTTGTAGTACAGGGTTTCCCACATATTCATTTACTTGTGGCGGCCCACCACGAAAGAATTAGGGCCGCCACAAATTTAAAAATAAAAATAACTAAATATATATATATATATATATATATATATATATATATATATTTAGTTATTTTTATTTATTTTTTTCCGGCTTTTGACTAGCTCGACCGCTCATAAAAGCAATGGAACTCTGTCTGTGAATGGAGCTTGTACTTACATATTATATAAATATGTAAATATTATATAAATATGTACATAAAGTGTTATATTAATAATTATATTCCAACTCCGCATTCTTCTTGGTCATCGCCGCCGCAGCTGCAAAATAGAGGTCGGTGTCTAGCAGGACCGATAATCAGCGTTACAGTTTTTTTGCAATTAGTTGCAAAAAGTTAGCGGACATCCATTGTTTGATTTCATTAAGACACGCCTCCATGAGTGGGTGGAGCTACTGGAAGGTGTCCCTTGTTGGGTTAGCGATGCTACCCTACTAAACGAAATTTTAGGATCGTTTTTATTAAGGTGGATGAGATTTAAGTAATATTTAGCTTTAGCTAAGGTAAGCATGCGTTTATAAGTTATTAAACCATCACTCCATGCTTGATGGTGCACCTCAAGTTTAGTCGTGTGCCATTTGCGTTCCAGCTTTCTACATAATTTCTGCGCTCTGGTTTCTTCTGTAAACCATGGGGTACGCCTTTTTGGAGCCTTTTTTAACTTCAGCGGTGCTATGTTATCAATGGTTTCGCGCAGGGCGTCGTTAAAGTTGTTAGTGAGGTTATCAATAGAGCCCACATACTTTGGGAATGGTGCCATTACCGACGGCAGTAGGTCAGCAAGAGTTGTCATTGTGGCCGTATTAACGTTGCGGCTGCTATAGCAGTTATTATTATTATTAGTTTGACTAACACTAGTCTGACCCTTGAATTTTATAAGGTAATGATCGGACATTACTTTAGTATACGGGAGTATCATAACTTTGGAAACCGTGATACTCCTGACAAGCACTAGGTCTATCGTATTACCGTTGCAATGCTTGGGTTAATTTATTATTTGTGTAAGACCACAGCTATCAATTATAGTCTGGAGCGCTGCGCACGGTGGGTCCGATGGGGTATTCATATGAATATTAAAGTGCGCCATTATAATTATATTATCGACGTGCGTCACTAGATCGGCAACGAACTCTGAAAATTCATTGATAAAGTCCGAATAGGACCCTGGGGGGCGGTAGA